>NW_028155351.1:0-1000 GCF_963514095.1 Eutrigla gurnardus | reverse complement strand
TTCCAGTCTCCTTCCTCCCAGTCTCCCTCCTCCCTTACTCCCAGTCTCCCTCCTCCCTTACTCCCAGTCTTCCTCCTCCTTCACTCCCAGTCTCCCTTACTTCCAGTCTCCTTCCTCCCAGTCTTCCTCCTCCTTCCTCTCAGTCTCCCTCCTCCCTTACTCCCAGTCTCCCTCCTCCCTTACTCCCAGTCTTCCTCCTCCCTTACTCCCAGTCTCCCTCCTCCCTTACTCCCAGTCTCCCCCCTCCCTTACTCCCAGTCTCCCTGTGTTCTAAACAGGTGTTTCTGTGACTTTCACCTGCAAGCTATTGGGTTACACAACCACAATAGGAAGACACCCAATGACAATGAGGTAGTTGTAACGTGTGTCTGGGACAGACCATTTATGAAAACAGCACTTTTTGCTGATATAACAAGCATAAAGCAAACAGGACAAATTCACGTTTTTGCAGTTGTCAATAATTGGACAAATGTAAAGCTGTGCAAATCTGCACTATAAAAACACAATTAACATTAGGGATGGTGATATGGCCATATGTATATGAGGAGATAGATCATTACATATTTCAATAACAATATATGCACGACGTAGCATGTTTTCTGGTAGTTCAATAATTAAATAGTCTATATAAAACTAACATGGTGAAGCCTATATGTTGGATGCTCTTGTTTGAATTAAATAGCTGACAAATGAAAAGTACAGAGTACTTACTCATTTAATTAAAAATGTATGTTCAAACGGACCATAATAGTTTCAAGTAAAATTATAAATCAAAATATATAAGTGAAAAATAAAACTGTTCAAAAATAAAAAATTGTCCATTAAAATATTTCATCAGATCTTATGAGGATTTGAGAAAGTGTGTTTGTTATTATCCACAATGTAATCGTGTATCACGTTATCTCCATATATATTGTCATCACGATATGACTCCACTGAAAGATAGTATCATATTGAATTATCGTCAAGTCTTATTAAACACAGGCATGAACTTTTTTTT
>NW_028155352.1:0-2000 GCF_963514095.1 Eutrigla gurnardus | reverse complement strand
ACACATTGGTGTCGGCGTTAAACATGTTTGTATACATCCTTAGATTTAGATTTGCATATTTTTAAGAACAAAGAACGATTATATAAAAAAACAAACAAAAAAACAAATAGACAATAGGCCTACAATGAAAAAAAAGTATTTAGACAAAGTCTGTATAAAATGATTAAACTGACCACATAAACATAATAGATAAGTTCAATAAATAATAGTAAAAGAATGAAAGAAAAAAAGGAAAAGGGAGTGGGGGGTCTATGTTTCACTTCTGTCTGCTTTACAGAACTGGAAACTTGAAATATCATTTCAAAATGTAGGGAAACAGCACGGTGTGGACATAAAGTCATCATTTATAAGCTAAACCCAGTTATATGAAATGTTTTACCATCATTCCAATGAATCAAAAATATTATAAGATACAACATTCACATGAAGTGAACTCAGCACCGACTTTAACCAGAGGGGTGTAATTCACAGGAATGTGGGGGAGATAACAAACACGTACAGGTCCAGGATCAGCCTGTCTCTGTTTATGTTATGTTGGCAAACAGTTATGGCTCCCAGACTCCAGTTAATAAGGTTAACCAGTATCTCAACAGACATTCAGGTGTAACCATGGGGTGTTAACTGCCTTGTTGAACAGCTGAGGTCGAACTACAGTGTGCCTTCAATCACATATCAGAGCTAGCAGTTAGCTTTGCACATACAGTGGAAAGCTGCCAGCAGTTAGCTTTGCACGTACAGTGGAGAGCTGCTAGCAGTTAGCTTTGCATGTACAGTGGAAAGCTGCTAGCAGTTAGCTTTGCACGTACAGTGGAAAGCTGCCAGCAGTTAGCTTTGCACATACAGTGGAAAGCTGCCAGCAGTTAGCTTTGCACGTACAGTGGAGAGCTGCTAGCAGTTAGCTTTGCATGTACAGTGGAAAGCTGCTAGCAGTTAGCTTTGCACGTACAGTGGAGAGCTGCAAGCAGTTAGCTTTGCATGTACAGTGGAAAGCTGCTAGCAGTTAGCTTTGCACGTACAGTGGATAGCTGCTAGCTTGGCTCTGTTACTAAATAATATAGAATCAAAAAAACCTTGAAAGGTCACAAACAAGTTTTTTTGCTTAATACAAATACCAAAAGTGTAAAAACAAAGCTAAATATGAAGCTAACACCACAGCCATTTACTGAAGTGGTATTTTTGAAGTGATTTTAGGAGGGGGGGTCATGTTAGCCAGTTTGTTAGCCACCTTTGACCCCATTGGCAGATATGCCTTTTGGGGCAAGGGGCAACATTTTTTGGGTTCGAGTATATGGAATGGTCCCATCTAGATTCGGTTTGTCCGTTCTGGGTTAAACAAAAAAAAAAACATTGTTAGTTTCAGGTGGTCAAACATAAGGAAGCCGAGAACGGCCGTGATTGCAATTATTTTATCTTTTTATGTCGTTATCTCGAGTTAATTATTGCGTTATCTCAACATAACGGGACCTTGCATCATTGGGTTACCATGGAGACGACCTGTTTCCCCTTTTCTGGTTACTGATGAGTTCATAACCTCGGCAGCATTACTTCACACTCGCCTGTGAATATTATCTCGAATGGAAAGACAACGTAATCTCTGCCTTTGTTAAACTTTGATTCAGACGCACTCGTTCATCGGTGTTCCTCCTGCAGTCGAGATACCGTCTACGCTAGCATGGCTCTCCTGGTCCTGATAGGCTAAAGAACTTTTTGTTTTCTCATGATAACAGGGAAAATAAGCTTTGTTATCGCGAGATCATGAGATAGATTAACCCATTATCTTGAGAAAACAAGCTTTCTTATCTTGAGATGATGAGATATTAAGTATTTATAAAAAAAATAATAACTTATTTATAACAAAGCTTATTTTCTTGTGACAACAATTTATCTTGTTATCACAAGAAATTAAGCTTTATCTCGAGATCATGAGATAAATTCACCCATTATCTTGAGAAAACAAGATTTGTTATCTCGAGGTAACAAGGTACTTTATATTCTGAAAT
>NW_028155353.1:0-82354 GCF_963514095.1 Eutrigla gurnardus | reverse complement strand
GTAGAGACAGACAGGTAACCAGTCTATCACAGGGCTGACATGTAGAGACAGACAGGCAACCAGTCTATCACAGGGCTGACATGTAGAGACAGACATGTAACCAGTCTATCACAGGGCCGACATGTAGAGACAGACAGGTAACCAGTCTATCACAGGGAGACATGTAGAGACAGACAGGTAACCAGTCTATCACAGGGAGACATGTAGAGACAGACAGGTAACCAGTCTATCATGGGGCCGACATGTAGAGACAGACAGGTAACCAGTCTATCACAGGGAGACATGTAGAGACAGACAGGTAACCAGTCTATCACAGGGGGACATGTAGAGACAGACAGGTAACCAGTCTATCACAGGGAGACATGTAGAGACAGACAGGTAACCAGTCTATCACAGGGAGACATGTAGAGACAGACAGGTAACCAGTCTATCACAGGGGGACATGTAGAGACAGACAGGTAACCAGTCTATCACAGGGAGACATGTAGAGACAGACAGGTAACCAGTCTATCACAGGGAGACATGTAGAGACAGACAGGTAACCAGTCTATCACAGGGAGACATGTAAAGACAGACAGGTAACCAGTCTATCACAGGGAGACATGTAGAGACAGACAGGTGACCAGTCTATCACAGGGAGACATGTAGAGACAGACAGGTAACCAGTCTATCACAGGGAGACATGTAGAGACAGACAGGTAACCAGTCTATCACAGGGCTGACATGTAGAGACAGACAGGTAACCAGTCTATCATAGGGCTGACATGTAGAGACAGACAGGTGACCAGTCTATCACAGGGCTGACATGTAGAGACAGACAGGTAACCAGTCTATCACAGGGAGACATGTAGAGACAGACAGGTAACCAGTCTATCACAGGGAGACATGTAGAGACAGACAGGTAACCAGTCTATCACAGGGCTGACATGTAGAGACAGACAGGCAACCAGTCTATCACAGGGCTGACATGTAGAGACAGACAGGTAACCAGTCTATCACAGGGCCGACATGTAGAGACAGACAGGTAACCAGTCTATCACAGGGAGACATGTAGAGACAGACAGGTAACCAGTCTATCACAGGGAGACATGTAGAGACAGACAGGTAACCAGTCTATCATGGGGCCGACATGTAGAGACAGACAGGTAACCAGTCTATCACAGGGAGACATGTAGAGACAGACAGGTAACCAGTCTATCACAGGGGGACATGTAGAGACAGACAGGTAACCAGTCTATCACAGGGAGACATGTAGAGACAGACAGGTAACCAGTCTATCACAGGGAGACATGTAGAGACAGACAGGTAACCAGTCTATCACAGGGGGACATGTAGAGACAGACAGGTAACCAGTCTATCACAGGGAGACATGTAGAGACAGACAGGTAACCAGTCTATCACAGGGAGACATGTAGAGACAGACAGGTAACCAGTCTATCACAGGGAGACATGTAAAGACAGACAGGTAACCAGTCTATCACAGGGAGACATGTAGAGACAGACAGGTGACCAGTCTATCACAGGGAGACATGTAGAGACAGACAGGTAACCAGTCTATCACAGGGAGACATGTAGAGACAGACAGGTAACCAGTCTATCACAGGGCTGACATGTAGAGACAGACAGGTAACCAGTCTATCACAGGGAGACATGTAGAGACAGACAGGTAACCAGTCTATCACAGGGAGACATGTACAGACAGACAGGTAACCAGTCTATCACAGGGCTGACATGTAGAGACAGACAGGTAACCAGTCTATCACAGGGGGACATGTAGAGACAGACAGGTAACCAGTCTATCACAGGGAGACATGTAGAGACAGACAGGTAACCAGTCTATCACAGGGAGACATGTAGAGACAGACAGGTAACCAGTCTATCACAGGGAGACATGTAAAGACAGACAGGTAACCAGTCTATCACAGGGAGACATGTAGAGACAGACAGGTGACCAGTCTATCACAGGGAGACATGTAGAGACAGACAGGTAACCAGTCTATCACAGGGAGACATGTAGAGACAGACAGGTAACCAGTCTATCACAGGGAGACATGTACAGACAGACAGGTAACCAGTCTATCACAGGGCTGACATGTAGAGACAGACAGGTAACCAGTCTATCACAGGGCTGACATGTAGAGACAGACAGGTAACCAGTCTATCATAGGGCTGACATGTAGAGACAGACAGGTAACCAGTCTATCACATGGAGACATGTGGAGACAGACAGGTAACCAGTCTATCACAGGGAGACATGTAGAGACAGACAGGTAACCAGTCTATCACAGGGAGACATGTAGAGACCGACAGGTAACCAGTCTATCACAGGGGGACATGTAGAGACAGACAGGTAACCAGTCTATCACAGGGCTGACATGTAGAGACAGACAGGTAACCAGTCTATCATGGGGCCGACATGTAGAGACAGACAGGTAACCTGTCTATCACAGGGAGACATGTAGAGACAGACAGGTAACCAGTCTATCACAGGGAGACATGTAGAGACAGACAGGTAACCAGTCTATCACAGGGAGACATGTAGAGACAGACAGGTAACCAGTCTATCACAGGGCTGACATGTAGAGACAGACAGGTAACCAGTCTATCACAGGGAGACATGTAGAGACAGACAGGTAACCAGTCTATCACAGGGAGACATGTACAGACAGACAGGTAACCAGTCTATCACAGGGCTGACATGTAGAGACAGACAGGTAACCAGTCTATCACAGGGGGACATGTAGAGACAGACAGGTAACCAGTCTATCACAGGGAGACATGTAGAGACAGACAGGTAACCAGTCTATCACAGGGAGACATGTAGAGACAGACAGGTAACCAGTCTATCACAGGGAGACATGTAAAGACAGACAGGTAACCAGTCTATCACAGGGAGACATGTAGAGACAGACAGGTAACCAGTCTATCACAGGGAGACATGTAGAGACAGACAGGTAACCAGTCTATCACAGGGAGACATGTAGAGACAGACAGGTAACCAGTCTATCACAGGGAGACATGTACAGACAGACAGGTAACCAGTCTATCACAGGGCTGACATGTAGAGACAGACAGGTAACCAGTCTATCACAGGGAGACATGTAGAGACAGACAGGTAACCAGTCTATCACAGGGAGACATGTACAGACAGACAGGTAACCAGTCTATCACAGGGCTGACATGTAGAGACAGACAGGTAACCAGTCTATCACAGGGCTGACATGTAGAGACAGACAGGTAACCAGTCTATCATAGGGCTGACATGTAGAGACAGACAGGTAACCAGTCTATCACATGGAGACATGTGGAGACAGACAGGTAACCAGTCTATCACAGGGAGACATGTAGAGACAGACAGGTAACCAGTCTATCACAGGGAGACATGTAGAGACCGACAGGTAACCAGTCTATCACAGGGGGACATGTAGAGACAGACAGGTAACCAGTCTATCACAGGGCTGACATGTAGAGACAGACAGGTAACCAGTCTATCATAGGGCTGACATGTAGAGACAGACAGGTGACCAGTCTATCACAGGGCTGACATGTAGAGACAGACAGGTAACCAGTCTATCACAGGGAGACATGTAGAGACAGACAGGTAACCAGTCTATCACAGGGAGACATGTAGAGACAGACAGGTAACCAGTCTATCACAGGGCTGACATGTAGAGACAGACAGGCAACCAGTCTATCACAGGGCTGACATGTAGAGACAGACAGGTAACCAGTCTATCACAGGGCCGACATGTAGAGAAAGACAGGTAACCAGTCTATCACAGGGAGACATGTAGAGACAGACAGGTAACCAGTCTATCACAGGGAGACATGTAGAGACAGACAGGTAACCAGTCTATCATGGGGCCGACATGTAGAGACAGACAGGTAACCAGTCTATCACAGGGAGACATGTAGAGACAGACAGGTAACCAGTCTATCACAGGGGGACATGTAGAGACAGACAGGTAACCAGTCTATCACAGGGAGACATGTAGATACAGACAGGTAACCAGTCTATCACAGGGAGACATGTAGAGACAGACAGGTAACCAGTCTATCACAGGGGGACATGTAGAGACAGACAGGTAACCAGTCTATCACAGGGAGACATGTAGAGACAGACAGGTAACCAGTCTATCACAGGGAGACATGTAGAGACAGACAGGTAACCAGTCTATCACAGGGAGACATGTAAAGACAGACAGGTAACCAGTCTATCACAGGGAGACATGTAGAGACAGACAGGTGACCAGTCTATCACAGGGAGACATGTAGAGACAGACAGGTAACCAGTCTATCACAGGGAGACAATAAGAGACAGACAGGTAACCAGTCTATCACAGGGCTGACATGTAGAGACAGACAGGTAACCAGTCTATCACAGGGAGACATGTAGAGACAGACAGGTAACCAGTCTATCACAGGGAGACATGTACAGACAGACAGGTAACCAGTCTATCACAGGGCTGACATGTAGAGACAGACAGGTAACCAGTCTATCACAGGGCTGACATGTAGAGACAGACAGGTAACCAGTCTATCATAGGGCTGACATGTAGACACAGACAGGTAACCAGTCTATCACATGGAGACATGTGGAGACAGACAGGTAACCAGTCTATCACAGGGAGACATGTAGAGACAGACAGGTAACCAGTCTATCACAGGGAGACATGTAGAGACCGACAGGTAACCAGTCTATCACAGGGGGACCTGTAGAGACAGACAGGTAACCAGTCTATCACAGGGAGACATGTAGAGACAGACAGGTAACCAGTCTATCACAGGGAGACATGTAGAGACAGACAGGTAACCAGTCTATCACGGGGCCGACATGTAGAGACAGACAGGTAACCAGTCTATCACAGGGAGACATGTAGAGACAGACAGGTAACCAGTCTATCACAGGGGGACATGTAGAGACAGACAGTTAACCAGTCTATCACAGGGAGACATGTAGAGACAGACAGGTAACCAGTCTATCACATGGAGACATGTAGAGACAGACAGGTAACCAGTCTATCACAGGGGGACATGTAGAGACAGACAGGTAACCAGTCTATCACAGGGAGACATGTAGAGACAGACAGGTAACCAGTCTATCACAGGGAGACATGGAGAGACAGACAGGTAACCAGTCTATCACAGGGAGACATGTAAAGACAGACAGGTAACCAGTCTATCACAGGGAGACATGTAGAGACAGACAGGTGACCAGTCTATCACAGGGAGACATGTAAAGACAGACAGGTAACCAGTCTATCACAGGGGGACATGTAGAGACAGACAGGTAACCAGTCTATCACAGGGAGACATGTAGAGACAGACAGGTAACCAGTCTATCACAGGGAGACATGTGGAGACCGACAGGTAACCAGTCTTTCACAGGGGGACATGTAGAGACAGACAGGTAACCAGTCTATCACAGGGAGACATGTAGAGACAGACAGGTAACCAGTCTATCACAGGGAGACATGTAGAGACAGACAGGTAACCAGTCTATCACGGGGCCGACATTTAGAGACAGACAGGTAACCAGTCTATCACAGGGAGACATGTAGAGACATACAGGTAACCAGTCTATCACAGGGAGACATGTAGAGACAGACAGGTAACCAGTCTATCACAGGGCTGACATGTAGAGACAGACAGGCAACCAGTCTATCACAGGGCTGACATGTAGAGACAGACAGGTAACCAGTCTATCACAGGGCCGACATGTAGAGACAGACAGGTAACCAGTCTATCATGGGGCCGACATGTAGAGACAGACAGGTAACCAGTCTATCACAGGGAGACATGTAGAGACAGACAGGTAACCAGTCTATCACAGGGGGACATGTAGAGACAGACAGGTAACCAGTCTATCACAGGGCTGACATGTAGAGACAGACAGGCAACCAGTCTATCACAGGGCTGACATGTAGAGACAGACAGGTAACCAGTCTATCATAGGGCTGACATGTAGAGACAGACAGGTAACCAGTCTATCACATGGAGACATGTGGAGACAGACAGGTAACCAGTCTATCACAGGGAGACATGTAGAGACAGACAGGTAACCAGTCTATCACAGGGAGACATGTAGAGACCGACAGGTAACCAGTCTATCACAGGGGGACATGTAGAGACAGACAGGTAACCAGTCTATCACAGGGCTGACATGTAGAGACAGACAGGTAACCAGTCTATCATAGGGCTGACATGTAGAGACAGACAGGTGACCAGTCTATCACAGGGCTGACATGTAGAGACAGACAGGTAACCAGTCTATCACAGGGAGACATGTAGAGACAGACAGGTAACCAGTCTATCACAGGGAGACATGTAGAGACAGACAGGTAACCAGTCTATCACAGGGCTGACATGTAGAGACAGACAGGCAACCAGTCTATCACAGGGCTGACATGTAGAGACAGACAGGTAACCAGTCTATCACAGGGCCGACATGTAGAGAAAGACAGGTAACCAGTCTATCACAGGGAGACATGTAGAGACAGACAGGTAACCAGTCTATCACAGGGAGACATGTAGAGACAGACAGGTAACCAGTCTATCATGGGGCCGACATGTAGAGACAGACAGGTAACCAGTCTATCACAGGGAGACATGTAGAGACAGACAGGTAACCAGTCTATCACAGGGGGACATGTAGAGACAGACAGGTAACCAGTCTATCACAGGGAGACATGTAGAGACAGACAGGTAACCAATCTATCACAGGGAGACATGTAGAGACAGACAGGTAACCAGTCTATCACAGGGGGACATGTAGAGACAGACAGGTAACCAGTCTATCACAGGGAGACATGTAGAGACAGACAGGTAACCAGTCTATCACAGGGAGACATATAGAGACAGACAGGTAACCAGTCTATCACAGGGAGACATGTAAAGACAGACAGGTAACCAGTCTATCACAGGGAGACATGTAGAGACAGACAGGTGACCAGTCTATCACAGGGAGACATGTAGAGACAGACAGGTAACCAGTCTATCACAGGGAGACAATAAGAGACAGACAGGTAACCAGTCTATCACAGGGCTGACATGTAGAGACAGACAGGTAACCAGTCTATCACAGGGAGACATGTAGAGACAGACAGGTAACCAGTCTGTCACAGGGAGACATGTACAGACAGACAGGTAACCAGTCTATCACAGGGCTGACATGTAGAGACAGACAGGTAACCAGTCTATCACAGGGCTGACATGTAGAGACAGACAGGTAACCAGTCTATCATAGGGCTGACATGTAGAGACAGACAGGTAACCAGTCTATCACATGGAGACATGTGGAGACAGACAGGTAACCAGTCTATCACAGGGAGACATGTAGAGACAGACAGGTAACCAGTCTATCACAGGGAGACATGTAGAGACCGACAGGTAACCAGTCTATCACAGGGGGACATGTAGAGACAGACAGGTAACCAGTCTATCACAGGGAGACATGTAGAGACAGACAGGTAACCAGTCTATCACAGGGAGACATGTAGAGACAGACAGGTAACCAGTCTATCACGGGGCCGACATTTAGAGACAGACAGGTAACCAGTCTATCACAGGGAGACATGTAGAGACATACAGGTAACCAGTCTATCACAGGGAGACATGTAGAGACAGACAGGTAACCAGTCTATCACAGGGCTGACATGTAGAGACAGACAGGCAACCAGTCTATCACAGGGCTGACATGTAGAGACAGACAGGTAACCAGTCTATCACAGGGCCGACATGTAGAGACAGACAGGTAACCAGTCTATCATGGGGCCGACATGTAGAGACAGACAGGTAACCAGTCTATCACAGGGAGACATGTAGAGACAGACAGGTAACCAGTCTATCACAGGGGGACATGTAGAGACAGACAGGTAACCAGTCTATCACAGGGCTGACATGTAGAGACAGACAGGCAACCAGTCTATCACAGGGCTGACATGTAGAGACAGACAGGTAACCAGTCTATCATAGGGCTGACATGTAGAGACAGACAGGTAACCAGTCTATCACATGGAGACATGTGGAGACAGACAGGTAACCAGTCTATCACAGGGAGACATGTAGAGACAGACAGGTAACCAGTCTATCACAGGGAGACATGTAGAGACCGACAGGTAACCAGTCTATCACAGGGGGACATGTAGAGACAGACAGGTAACCAGTCTATCACAGGGCTGACATGTAGAGACAGACAGGTAACCAGTCTATCATAGGGCTGACATGTAGAGACAGACAGGTGACCAGTCTATCACAGGGCTGACATGTAGAGACAGACAGGTAACCAGTCTATCACAGGGAGACATGTAGAGACAGACAGGTAACCAGTCTATCACAGGGAGACATGTAGAGACAGACAGGTAACCAGTCTATCACAGGGCTGACATGTAGAGACAGACAGGCAACCAGTCTATCACAGGGCTGACATGTAGAGACAGACAGGTAACCAGTCTATCACAGGGCCGACATGTAGAGAAAGACAGGTAACCAGTCTATCACAGGGAGACATGTAGAGACAGACAGGTAACCAGTCTATCACAGGGAGACATGTAGAGACAGACAGGTAACCAGTCTATCATGGGGCCGACATGTAGAGACAGACAGGTAACCAGTCTATCACAGGGAGACATGTAGAGACAGACAGGTAACCAGTCTATCACAGGGGGACATGTAGAGACAGACAGGTAACCAGTCTATCACAGGGAGACATGTAGAGACAGACAGGTAACCAGTCTATCACAGGGAGACATGTAGAGACAGACAGGTAACCAGTCTATCACAGGGGGACATGTAGAGACAGACAGGTAACCAGTCTATCACAGGGAGACATGTAGAGACAGACAGGTAACCAGTCTATCACAGGGAGACATATAGAGACAGACAGGTAACCAGTCTATCACAGGGAGACATGTAAAGACAGACAGGTAACCAGTCTATCACAGGGAGACATGTAGAGACAGACAGGTGACCAGTCTATCACAGGGAGACATGTAGAGACAGACAGGTAACCAGTCTATCACAGGGAGACAATAAGAGACAGACAGGTAACCAGTCTATCACAGGGCTGACATGTAGAGACAGACAGGTAACCAGTCTATCACAGGGAGACATGTAGAGACAGACAGGTAACCAGTCTGTCACAGGGAGACATGTACAGACAGACAGGTAACCAGTCTATCACAGGGCTGACATGTAGAGACAGACAGGTAACCAGTCTATCACAGGGCTGACATGTAGAGACAGACAGGTAACCAGTCTATCATAGGGCTGACATGTAGAGACAGACAGGTAACCAGTCTATCACATGGAGACATGTGGAGACAGACAGGTAACCAGTCTATCACAGGGAGACATGTAGAGACAGACAGGTAACCAGTCTATCACAGGGAGACATGTAGAGACCGACAGGTAACCAGTCTATCACAGGGGGACATGTAGAGACAGACAGGTAACCAGTCTATCACAGGGAGACATGTAGAGACAGACAGGTAACCAGTCTATCACAGGGAGACATGTAGAGACAGACAGGTAACCAGTCTATCACGGGGCCGACATGTAGAGACAGACAGGTAACCAGTCTATCACAGGGAGACATGTAGTGACAGACAGGTAACCAGTCTATCACAGGGGGACATGTAGAGACAGACAGTTAACCAGTCTATCACAGGGAGACATGTAGAGACAGACAGGTAACCAGTCTATCACATGGAGACATGTAGAGACAGACAGGTAACCAGTCTATCACAGGGGGACATGTAGAGACAGACAGGTAACCAGTCTATCACAGGGAGACATGTAGAGACAGACAGGTAACCAGTCTATCACAGGGAGACATGGAGAGACAGACAGGTAACCAGTCTATCACAGGGAGACATGTAAAGACAGACAGGTAACCAGTCTATCACAGGGAGACATGTAGAGACAGACAGGTAACCAGTCTATCACAGGGAGACATGTAGAGACAGACAGGTAACCAGTCTATCACGGGGCCGACATGTAGAGACAGACAGGTAACCAGTCTATCACAGGGAGACATGTAGAGACAGACAGGTAACCAGTCTATCACAGGGGGACATGTAGAGACAGACAGTTAACCAGTCTATCACAGGGAGACATGTAGAGACAGACAGGTAACCAGTCTATCACATGGAGACATGTAGAGACAGACAGGTAACCAGTCTATCACAGGGGGACATGTAGAGACAGACAGGTAACCAGTCTATCACAGGGAGACATGTAGAGACAGACAGGTAACCAGTCTATCACAGGGAGACATGGAGAGACAGACAGGTAACCAGTCTATCACAGGGAGACATGTAAAGACAGACAGGTAACCAGTCTATCACAGGGAGACATGTAGAGACAGACAGGTGACCAGTCTATCACAGGGAGACATGTAGAGACAGACAGGTAACCAGTCTATCACAGGGGAGACATGTAGAGACAGACAGGTAACCAGTCTATCACAGGGAGACATGTAGAGACAGACAGGTAACCAGTCTATCACAGGGAGACATGTAGAGACAGACAGGTAACCAGTCTATCACAGGGGAGACATGTAGAGACAGACAGGTAACCAGTCTATCACAGGGAGACATGTAGAGACAGACAGGTAACCAGTCTATCACAGGGAGACATGTAGAGACAGACAGGTACCAGTCTATCACGGGGCGACATTCTCCAGAGACAGACAGGTAACCAGTCTATCACAGGGAGACATGTAGAGACAGACAGGTAACCAGTCTATCACAGGGCATGTAGAGACAGACAGGTAACCAGTCTATCACAGGGCTGACATGTAGAGACAGACAGGCAACCAGTCTATCACAGGGCTGACATGTAGAGACAGACAGGTAACCAGTCTATCACAGGGCCGACATGTAGAGACAGACAGGTAACCAGTCTATCACAGGGAGACATGTAGAGACAGACAGGTAACCAGTCTATCACAGGGAGACATGTAGAGACAGACAGGTAACCAGTCTATCACAGGGAGACATGTACAGACAGACAGGTAACCAGTCTATCACAGGGCTGACATGTAGAGACAGACAGGTAACCAGTCTATCACAGGGGGACATGTAGAGACAGACAGGTAACCAGTCTATCACAGGGAGACATGTAGAGACAGACAGGTAACCAGTCTATCACAGGGAGACATGTAGAGACAGACAGGTAACCAGTCTATCACAGGGAGACATGTAAAGACAGACAGGTAACCAGTCTATCACAGGGAGACATGTAGAGACAGACAGGTAACCAGTCTATCACAGGGAGACATGTAGAGACAGACAGGTAACCAGTCTATCACAGGGAGACATGTAGAGACAGACAGGTAACCAGTCTATCACAGGGAGACATGTACAGACAGACAGGTAACCAGTCTATCACAGGGCTGACATGTAGAGACAGACAGGTAACCAGTCTATCACAGGGAGACATGTAGAGACAGACAGGTAACCAGTCTATCACAGGGAGACATGTACAGACAGACAGGTAACCAGTCTATCACAGGGCTGACATGTAGAGACAGACAGGTAACCAGTCTATCACAGGGCTGACATGTAGAGACAGACAGGTAACCAGTCTATCATAGGGCTGACATGTAGAGACAGACAGGTAACCAGTCTATCACATGGAGACATGTGGAGACAGACAGGTAACCAGTCTATCACAGGGAGACATGTAGAGACAGACAGGTAACCAGTCTATCACAGGGAGACATGTAGAGACCGACAGGTAACCAGTCTATCACAGGGGGACATGTAGAGACAGACAGGTAACCAGTCTATCACAGGGCTGACATGTAGAGACAGACAGGTAACCAGTCTATCATAGGGCTGACATGTAGAGACAGACAGGTGACCAGTCTATCACAGGGCTGACATGTAGAGACAGACAGGTAACCAGTCTATCACAGGGAGACATGTAGAGACAGACAGGTAACCAGTCTATCACAGGGAGACATGTAGAGACAGACAGGTAACCAGTCTATCACAGGGCTGACATGTAGAGACAGACAGGCAACCAGTCTATCACAGGGCTGACATGTAGAGACAGACAGGTAACCAGTCTATCACAGGGCCGACATGTAGAGAAAGACAGGTAACCAGTCTATCACAGGGAGACATGTAGAGACAGACAGGTAACCAGTCTATCACAGGGAGACATGTAGAGACAGACAGGTAACCAGTCTATCATGGGGCCGACATGTAGAGACAGACAGGTAACCAGTCTATCACAGGGAGACATGTAGAGACAGACAGGTAACCAGTCTATCACAGGGAGACATGTAAAGACAGACAGGTAACCAGTCTATCACAGGGAGACATGTAGAGACAGACAGGTGACCAGTCTATCACAGGGAGACATGTAGAGACAGACAGGTAACCAGTCTATCACAGGGAGACAATAAGAGACAGACAGGTAACCAGTCTATCACAGGGCTGACATGTAGAGACAGACAGGTAACCAGTCTATCACAGGGAGAAATGTAGAGACAGACAGGTAACCAGTCTATCACAGGGAGACATGTACAGACAGACAGGTAACCAGTCCATCACAGGGCTGACATGTAGAGACAGACAGGTAACCAGTCTATCACAGGGCTGACATGTAGAGACAGACAGGTAACCAGTCTATCATAGGGCTGACATGTAGAGACAGACAGGTAACCAGTCTATCACATGGAGACATGTGGAGACAGACAGGTAACCAGTCTATCACAGGGAGACATGTAGAGACAGACAGGTAACCAGTCTATCACAGGGAGACATGTAGAGACCGACAGGTAACCAGTCTATCACAGGGGGACATGTAGAGACAGACAGGTAACCAGTCTATCACAGGGAGACATGTAGAGACAGACAGGTAACCAGTCTATCACAGGGCTGACATGTAGAGACAGACAGGTAACCAGTCTATCACAGGGAGACATGTAGAGACAGACAGGTAACCAGTCTATCACGGGGCCGACATGTAGAGACAGACAGGTAACCAGTCTATCACAGGGCTGACATGTAGAGACAGACAGGTAACCAGTCTATCATAGGGCTGACATGTAGAGACAGACAGGTAACCAGTCTATCACATGGAGACATGTGGAGACAGACAGGTAACCAGTCTATCACAGGGAGACATGTAGAGACAGACAGGTAACCAGTCTATCACAGGGAGACATGTAGAGACCGACAGGTAACCAGTCTATCACAGGGGGACATGTAGAGACAGACAGGTAACCAGTCTATCACAGGGCTGACATGTAGAGACAGACAGGTAACCAGTCTATCATAGGGAGACATGTAGAGACAGACAGGTAACCAGTCTATCACAGGGCTGACATGTAGAGACAGACAGGCAACCAGTCTATCACAGGGCTGACATGTAGAGACAGACAGGTAACTAGTCTATCACAGGGCCGACATGTAGAGACAGACAGGTAACCAGTCTATCACAGGGAGACATGTAGAGACAGACAGGTAACCAGTCTATCACAGGGAGACATGTAGAGACAGACAGGTAACCAGTCTATCATGGGGCCGACATGTAGAGACAGACAGGTAACCAGTCTATCACAGGGAGACATGTAGAGACAGACAGGTAACCAGTCTATCACAGGGGGACATGTAGAGACAGACAGGTAACCAGTCTATCACAGGGAGACATGTAGAGACAGACAGGTAACCAGTCTATCACAGGGAGACATGTAGAGACAGACAGGTAACCAGTCTATCACAGGGGGACATGTAGAGACAGACAGGTAACCAGTCTATCACAGGGAGACATGTAGAGACAGACAGGTAACCAGTCTATCACAGGGAGACATGTAGAGACAGACAGGTAACCAGTCTATCACAGGGAGACATGTAAAGACAGACAGGTAACCAGTCTATCACAGGGAGACATGTAGAGACAGACAGGTGACCAGTCTATCACAGGGAGACATGTAGAGACAGACAGGTAACCAGTCTATCACAGGGAGACATGTAGAGACAGACAGGTAACCAGTCTATCACAGGGCTGACATGTAGAGACAGACAGGTAACCAGTCTATCACAGGGAGACATGTAGAGACAGACAGGTAACCAGTCTATCACAGGGAGACATGTACAGACAGACAGGTAACCAGTCTATCACAGGGCTGACATGTAGAGACAGACAGGTAACCAGTCTATCACAGGGCTGACATGTAGAGACAGACAGGTAACCAGTCTATCACAGGGAGACATGTAGAGACAGACAGGTAACCAGTCTATCACAGGGAGACATGTACAGACAGACAGGTAACCAGTCTATCACAGGGCTGACATGTAGAGACAGACAGGTAACCAGTCTATCACAGGGGGACATGTAGAGACAGACAGGTAACCAGTCTATCACAGGGAGACATGTAGAGACAGACAGGTAACCAGTCTATCACAGGGAGACATGTAGAGACAGACAGGTAACCAGTCTATCACAGGGAGACATGTAAAGACAGACAGGTAACCAGTCTATCACAGGGAGACATGTAGAGACAGACAGGTGACCAGTCTATCACAGGGAGACATGTAGAGACAGACAGGTAACCAGTCTATCACAGGGAGACATGTAGAGACAGACAGGTAACCAGTCTATCACAGGGAGACATGTACAGACAGACAGGTAACCAGTCCATCACAGGGCTGACATGTAGAGACAGACAGGTAACCAGTCTATCACAGGGCTGACATGTAGAGACAGACAGGTAACCAGTCTATCATAGGGCTGACATGTAGAGACAGACAGGTAACCAGTCTATCACATGGAGACATGTGGAGACAGACAGGTAACCAGTCTATCACAGGGAGACATGTAGAGACAGACAGGTAACCAGTCTATCACAGGGAGACATGTAGAGACCGACAGGTAACCAGTCTATCACAGGGGGACATGTAGAGACAGACAGGTAACCAGTCTATCACAGGGCTGACATGTAGAGACAGACAGGTAACCAGTCTATCATAGGGCTGACATGTAGAGACAGACAGGTGACCAGTCTATCACAGGGCTGACATGTAGAGACAGACAGGTAACCAGTCTATCACAGGGAGACATGTAAAGACAGACAGGTAACCAGTCTATCACAGGGAGACATGTAGAGACAGACAGGTGACCAGTCTATCACAGGGAGACATGTAGAGACAGACAGGTAACCAGTCTATCACAGGGCTGACATGTAGAGACAGACAGGCAACCAGTCTATCACAGGGCTGACATGTAGAGACAGACAGGTAACCAGTCTATCATAGGGCTGACATGTAGAGACAGACAGGTAACCAGTCTATCACATGGAGACATGTGGAGACAGACAGGTAACCAGTCTATCACAGGGAGACATGTAGAGACAGACAGGTAACCAGTCTATCACAGGGAGACATGTAGAGACCGACAGGTAACCAGTCTATCACAGGGGGACATGTAGAGACAGACAGGTAACCAGTCTATCACAGGGCTGACATGTAGAGACAGACAGGTAACCAGTCTATCATAGGGCTGACATGTAGAGACAGACAGGTGACCAGTCTATCACAGGGCTGACATGTAGAGACAGACAGGTAACCAGTCTATCACAGGGAGACATGTAGAGACAGACAGGTAACCAGTCTATCACAGGGAGACATGTAGAGACAGACAGGTAACCAGTCTATCACAGGGCTGACATGTAGAGACAGACAGGCAACCAGTCTATCACAGGGCTGACATGTAGAGACAGACAGGTAACCAGTCTATCACAGGGCCGACATGTAGAGAAAGACAGGTAACCAGTCTATCACAGGGAGACATGTAGAGACAGACAGGTAACCAGTCTATCACAGGGAGACATGTAGAGACAGACAGGTAACCAGTCTATCATGGGGCCGACATGTAGAGACAGACAGGTAACCAGTCTATCACAGGGAGACATGTAGAGACAGACAGGTAACCAGTCTATCACAGGGGGACATGTAGAGACAGACAGGTAACCAGTCTATCACAGGGAGACATGTAGAGACAGACAGGTAACCAGTCTATCACAGGGAGACATGTAGAGACAGACAGGTAACCAGTCTATCACAGGGAGACATGTACAGACAGACAGGTAACCAGTCTATCACAGGGCTGACATGTAGAGACAGACAGGTAACCAGTCTATCACAGGGCTGACATGTAGAGACAGACAGGTAACCAGTCTATCACAGGGAGACATGTAGAGACAGACAGGTAACCAGTCTATCACAGGGAGACATGTACAGACAGACAGGTAACCAGTCTATCACAGGGCTGACATGTAGAGACAGACAGGTAACCAGTCTATCACAGGGGGACATGTAGAGACAGACAGGTAACCAGTCTATCACAGGGAGACATGTAGAGACAGACAGGTAACCAGTCTATCACAGGGAGACATGTAGAGACAGACAGGTAACCAGTCTATCACAGGGAGACATGTAAAGACAGACAGGTAACCAGTCTATCACAGGGAGACATGTAGAGACAGACAGGTGACCAGTCTATCACAGGGAGACATGTAGAGACAGACAGGTAACCAGTCTATCACAGGGAGACATGTAGAGACAGACAGGTAACCAGTCTATCACAGGGAGACATGTACAGACAGACAGGTAACCAGTCTATCACAGGGCTGACATGTAGAGACAGACAGGTAACCACTCTATCACAGGGCTGACATGTAGAGACAGACAGGTAACCAGTCTATCATAGGGCTGACATGTAGAGACAGACAGGTAACCAGTCTATCACATGGAGACATGTGGAGACAGACAGGTAACCAGTCTATCACAGGGAGACATGTAGAGACAGACAGGTAACCAGTCTATCACAGGGAGACATGTAGAGACCGACAGGTAACCAGTCTATCACAGGGGGACATGTAGAGACAGACAGGTAACCAGTCTATCACAGGGCTGACATGTAGAGACAGACAGGTAACCAGTCTATCATAGGGCTGACATGTAGAGACAGACAGGTGACCAGTCTATCACAGGGCTGACATGTAGAGACAGACAGGTAACCAGTCTATCACAGGGAGACATGTAAAGACAGACAGGTAACCAGTCTATCACAGGGAGACATGTAGAGACAGACAGGTGACCAGTCTATCACAGGGAGACATGTAGAGACAGACAGGTAACCAGTCTATCACAGGGCTGACATGTAGAGACAGACAGGCAACCAGTCTATCACAGGGCTGACATGTAGAGACAGACAGGTAACCAGTCTATCATAGGGCTGACATGTAGAGACAGACAGGTAACCAGTCTATCACATGGAGACATGTGGAGACAGACAGGTAACCAGTCTATCACAGGGAGACATGTAGAGACAGACAGGTAACCAGTCTATCACAGGGAGACATGTAGAGACCGACAGGTAACCAGTCTATCACAGGGGGACATGTAGAGACAGACAGGTAACCAGTCTATCACAGGGCTGACATGTAGAGACAGACAGGTAACCAGTCTATCATAGGGCTGACATGTAGAGACAGACAGGTGACCAGTCTATCACAGGGCTGACATGTAGAGACAGACAGGTAACCAGTCTATCACAGGGAGACATGTAGAGACAGACAGGTAACCAGTCTATCACAGGGAGACATGTAGAGACAGACAGGTAACCAGTCTATCACAGGGCTGACATGTAGAGACAGACAGGCAACCAGTCTATCACAGGGCAGACATGACGAGACAGACAGGTAACCAGTCTATCACAGGGCCGACATGTAGAGAAAGACAGGTAACCAGTCTATCACAGGGAGACATGTAGAGACAGACAGGTAACCAGTCTATCACAGGGAGACATGTAGAGACAGACAGGTAACCAGTCTATCATGGGGCCGACATGTAGAGACAGACAGGTAACCAGTCTATCACAGGGAGACATGTAGAGACAGACAGGTAACCAGTCTATCACAGGGGGACATGTAGAGACAGACAGGTAACCAGTCTATCACAGGGAGACATGTAGAGACAGACAGGTAACCAGTCTATCACAGGGAGACATGTAGAGACAGACAGGTAACCAGTCTATCACAGGGGGACATGTAGAGACAGACAGGTAACCAGTCTATCACAGGGAGACATGTAGAGACAGACAGGTAACCAGTCTATCACAGGGAGACATGTAGAGACAGACAGGTAACCAGTCTATCACAGGGAGACATGTAAAGACAGACAGGTAACCAGTCTATCACAGGGAGACATGTAGAGACAGACAGGTGACCAGTCTATCACAGGGAGACATGTAGAGACAGACAGGTAACCAGTCTATCACAGGGAGACAATAAGAGACAGACAGGTAACCAGTCTATCACAGGGCTGACATGTAGAGACAGACAGGTAACCAGTCTATCACAGGGAGACATGTAGAGACAGACAGGTAACCAGTCTGTCACAGGGAGACATGTACAGACAGACAGGTAACCAGTCTATCACAGGGCTGACATGTAGAGACAGACAGGTAACCAGTCTATCACAGGGCTGACATGTAGAGACAGACAGGTAACCAGTCTATCATAGGGCTGACATGTGGAGACAGACAGGTAACCAGTCTATCACAGGGAGACATGTAGAGACAGACAGGTAACCAGTCTATCACAGGGAGACATGTAGAGACCGACAGGTAACCAGTCTATCACAGGGGGACATGTAGAGACAGACAGGTAACCAGTCTATCACAGGGAGACATGTAGAGACAGACAGGTAACCAGTCTATCACAGGGAGACATGTAGAGACAGACAGGTAACCAGTCTATCACGGGGCCGACATGTAGAGACAGACAGGTAACCAGTCTATCACAGGGAGACATGTAGAGACAGACAGGTAACCAGTCTATCACAGGGGGACATGTAGAGACAGACAGTTAACCAGTCTATCACAGGGAGAAATGTAGAGACAGACAGGTAACCAGTCTATCACATGGAGACATGTAGAGACAGACAGGTAACCAGTCTATCACAGGGGGACATGTAGAGACAGACAGGTAACCAGTCTATCACAGGGAGACATGTAGAGACAGACAGGTAACCAGTCTATCACAGGGAGACATGGAGAGACAGACAGGTAACCAGTCTATCACAGGGAGACATGTAAAGACAGACAGGTAACCAGTCTATCACAGGGAGACATGTAGAGACAGACAGGTGACCAGTCTATCACAGGGAGACATGTAGAGACAGACAGGTAACCAGTCTATCACAGGGGGACATGTAGAGACAGACAGGTAACCAGTCTATCACAGGGAGACATGTAGAGACAGACAGGTAACCAGTCTATCACAGGGAGACATGTAGAGACCGACAGGTAACCAGTCTTTCACAGGGGGACATGTAGAGACAGACAGGTAACCAGTCTATCACAGGGAGACATGTAGAGACAGACAGGTAACCAGTCTATCACAGGGAGACATGTAGAGACAGACAGGTAACCAGTCTATCACGGGGCCGACATTTAGAGACAGACAGGTAACCAGTCTATCACAGGGAGACATGTAGAGACAGACAGGTAACCAGTCTATCACAGGGAGACATGTAGAGACAGACAGGTAACCAGTCTATCACAGGGCTGACATGTAGAGACAGACAGGCAACCAGTCTATCACAGGGCTGACATGTAGAGACAGACAGGTAACCAGTCTATCACAGGGCCGACATGTAGAGACAGACAGGTAACCAGTCTATCACAGGGAGACATGTAGAGACAGACAGGTAACCAGTCTATCACAGGGAGACATGTAGAGACAGACAGGTAACCAGTCTATCATGGGGCCGACATGTAGAGACAGACAGGTAACCAGTCTATCACAGGGAGACATGTAGAGACAGACAGGTAACCAGTCTATCACAGGGGGACATGTAGAGACAGACAGGTAACCAGTCTATCACAGGGCTGACATGTAGAGACAGACAGGCAACCAGTCTATCACAGGGCTGACATGTAGAGACAGACAGGTAACCAGTCTATCATAGGGCTGACATGTAGAGACAGACAGGTAACCAGTCTATCACATGGAGACATGTGGAGACAGACAGGTAACCAGTCTATCACAGGGAGACATGTAGAGACAGACAGGTAACCAGTCTATCACAGGGAGACATGTAGAGACCGACAGGTAACCAGTCTATCACAGGGGGACATGTAGAGACAGACAGGTAACCAGTCTATCACAGGGAGACATGTAGAGACAGACAGCTAACCAGTCTATCACAGGGAGACATGTAGAGACAGACAGGTAACCAGTCTATCACAGGGCTGACATGTAGAGACAGACAGGTAACCAGTCTATCACAGGGAGACATGTAGAGACAGACAGGTAACCAGTCTATCACAGGGAGACATGTACAGACAGACAGGTAACCAGTCTATCACAGGGCTGACATGTAGAGACAGACAGGTAACCAGTCTATCACAGGGGGACATGTAGAGACAGACAGGTAACCAGTCTATCACAGGGAGACATGTAGAGACAGACAGGTAACCAGTCTATCACAGGGAGACATGTAGAGACAGACAGGTAACCAGTCTATCACAGGGAGACATGTAAAGACAGACAGGTAACCAGTCTATCACAGGGAGACATGTAGAGACAGACAGGTAACCAGTCTATCACAGGGAGACATGTAGAGACAGACAGGTAACCAGTCTATCACAGGGAGACATGTAGAGACAGACAGGTAACCAGTCTATCACAGGGAGACATGTACAGACAGACAGGTAACCAGTCTATCACAGGGCTGACATGTAGAGACAGACAGGTAACCAGTCTATCACAGGGAGACATGTAGAGACAGACAGGTAACCAGTCTATCACAGGGAGACATGTACAGACAGACAGGTAACCAGTCTATCACAGGGCTGACATGTAGAGACAGACAGGTAACCAGTCTATCACAGGGCTGACATGTAGAGACAGACAGGTAACCAGTCTATCATAGGGCTGACATGTAGAGACAGACAGGTAACCAGTCTATCACATGGAGACATGTGGAGACAGACAGGTAACCAGTCTATCACAGGGAGACATGTAGAGACAGACAGGTAACCAGTCTATCACAGGGAGACATGTAGAGACCGACAGGTAACCAGTCTATCACAGGGGGACATGTAGAGACAGACAGGTAACCAGTCTATCACAGGGCTGACATGTAGAGACAGACAGGTAACCAGTCTATCATAGGGCTGACATGTAGAGACAGACAGGTGACCAGTCTATCACAGGGCTGACATGTAGAGACAGACAGGTAACCAGTCTATCACAGGGAGACATGTAGAGACAGACAGGTAACCAGTCTATCACAGGGAGACATGTAGAGACAGACAGGTAACCAGTCTATCACAGGGAGACATGTACAGACAGACAGGTAACCAGTCTATCACAGGGAGACATGTAGAGACAGACAGGTAACCAGTCTATCACAGGGAGACAATAAGAGACAGACAGGTAACCAGTCTATCACAGGGCTGACATGTAGAGACAGACAGGTAACCAGTCTATCACAGGGAGACATGTAGAGACAGACAGGTAACCAGTCTGTCACAGGGAGACATGTACAGACAGACAGGTAACCAGTCTATCACAGGGCTGACATGTAGAGACAGACAGGTAACCAGTCTATCATAGGGCTGACATGTAGAGACAGACAGGTGACCAGTCTATCACAGGGCTGACATGTAGAGACAGACAGGTAACCAGTCTATCACAGGGAGACATGTAGAGACAGACAGGTAACCAGTCTATCACAGGGAGACATGTAGAGACAGACAGGTAACCAGTCTATCACAGGGAGACATGTACAGACAGACAGGTAACCAGTCTATCACAGGGAGACATGTAGAGACAGACAGGTAACCAGTCTATCACAGGGAGACAATAAGAGACAGACAGGTAACCAGTCTATCACAGGGCTGACATGTAGAGACAGACAGGTAACCAGTCTATCACAGGGAGACATGTAGAGACAGACAGGTAACCAGTCTGTCACAGGGAGACATGTACAGACAGACAGGTAACCAGTCTATCACAGGGCTGACATGTAGAGACAGACAGGTAACCAGTCTATCACAGGGCTGACATGTAGAGACAGACAGGTAACCAGTCTATCATAGGGCTGACATGTGGAGACAGACAGGTAACCAGTCTATCACAGGGAGACATGTAGAGACAGACAGGTAACCAGTCTATCACAGGGAGACATGTAGAGACAGACAGGTAACCAGTCTATCACAGGGAGACATGTACAGACAGACAGGTAACCAGTCTATCACAGGGAGACATGTAGAGACAGACAGGTAACCAGTCTATCACAGGGAGACAATAAGAGACAGACAGGTAACCAGTCTATCACAGGGCTGACATGTAGAGACAGACAGGTAACCAGTCTATCACAGGGAGACATGTAGAGACAGACAGGTAACCAGTCTGTCACAGGGAGACATGTACAGACAGACAGGTAACCAGTCTATCACAGGGCTGACATGTAGAGACAGACAGGTAACCAGTCTATCACAGGGCTGACATGTAGAGACAGACAGGTAACCAGTCTATCATAGGGCTGACATGTGGAGACAGACAGGTAACCAGTCTATCACAGGGAGACATGTAGAGACAGACAGGTAACCAGTCTATCACAGGGAGACATGTAGAGACCGACAGGTAACCAGTCTATCACAGGGGGACATGTAGAGACAGACAGGTAACCAGTCTATCACAGGGAGACATGTAGAGACAGACAGGTAACCAGTCTATCACAGGGAGACATGTAGAGACAGACAGGTAACCAGTCTATCACGGGGCCGACATGTAGAGACAGACAGGTAACCAGTCTATCACAGGGAGACATGTAGAGACAGACAGGTAACCAGTCTATCACAGGGGGACATGTAGAGACAGACAGTTAACCAGTCTATCACAGGGAGACATGTAGAGACAGACAGGTAACCAGTCTATCACATGGAGACATGTAGAGACAGACAGGTAACCAGTCTATCACAGGGGGACATGTAGAGACAGACAGGTAACCAGTCTATCACAGGGAGACATGTAGAGACAGACAGGTAACCAGTCTATCACAGGGAGACATGGAGAGACAGACAGGTAACCAGTCTATCACAGGGAGACATGTAAAGACAGACAGGTAACCAGTCTATCACAGGGAGACATGTAGAGACAGACAGGTGACCAGTCTATCACAGGGAGACATGTAGAGACAGACAGGTAACCAGTCTATCACAGGGGGACATGTAGAGACAGACAGGTAACCAGTCTATCACAGGGAGACATGTAGAGACAGACAGGTAACCAGTCTATCACAGGGAGACATGTAGAGACCGACAGGTAACCAGTCTTTCACAGGGGGACATGTAGAGACAGACAGGTAACCAGTCTATCACAGGGAGACATGTAGAGACAGACAGGTAACCAGTCTATCACAGGGAGACATGTAGAGACAGACAGGTAACCAGTCTATCACGGGGCCGACATTTAGAGACAGACAGGTAACCAGTCTATCACAGGGAGACATGTAGAGACAGACAGGTAACCAGTCTATCACAGGGAGACATGTAGAGACAGACAGGTAACCAGTCTATCACAGGGCTGACATGTAGAGACAGACAGGCAACCAGTCTATCACAGGGCTGACATGTAGAGACAGACAGGTAACCAGTCTATCACAGGGCCGACATGTAGAGACAGACAGGTAACCAGTCTATCACAGGGAGACATGTAGAGACAGACAGGTAACCAGTCTATCACAGGGAGACATGTAGAGACAGACAGGTAACCAGTCTATCATGGGGCCGACATGTAGAGACAGACAGGTAACCAGTCTATCACAGGGAGACATGTAGAGACAGACAGGTAACCAGTCTATCACAGGGGGACATGTAGAGACAGACAGGTAACCAGTCTATCACAGGGCTGACATGTAGAGACAGACAGGCAACCAGTCTATCACAGGGCTGACATGTAGAGACAGACAGGTAACCAGTCTATCATAGGGCTGACATGTAGAGACAGACAGGTAACCAGTCTATCACATGGAGACATGTGGAGACAGACAGGTAACCAGTCTATCACAGGGAGACATGTAGAGACAGACAGGTAACCAGTCTATCACAGGGAGACATGTAGAGACCGACAGGTAACCAGTCTATCACAGGGGGACATGTAGAGACAGACAGGTAACCAGTCTATCACAGGGAGACATGTAGAGACAGACAGCTAACCAGTCTATCACAGGGAGACATGTAGAGACAGACAGGTAACCAGTCTATCACAGGGCTGACATGTAGAGACAGACAGGTAACCAGTCTATCACAGGGAGACATGTAGAGACAGACAGGTAACCAGTCTATCACAGGGAGACATGTACAGACAGACAGGTAACCAGTCTATCACAGGGCTGACATGTAGAGACAGACAGGTAACCAGTCTATCACAGGGGGACATGTAGAGACAGACAGGTAACCAGTCTATCACAGGGAGACATGTAGAGACAGACAGGTAACCAGTCTATCACAGGGAGACATGTAGAGACAGACAGGTAACCAGTCTATCACAGGGAGACATGTAAAGACAGACAGGTAACCAGTCTATCACAGGGAGACATGTAGAGACAGACAGGTAACCAGTCTATCACAGGGAGACATGTAGAGACAGACAGGTAACCAGTCTATCACAGGGAGACATGTAGAGACAGACAGGTAACCAGTCTATCACAGGGAGACATGTACAGACAGACAGGTAACCAGTCTATCACAGGGCTGACATGTAGAGACAGACAGGTAACCAGTCTATCACAGGGAGACATGTAGAGACAGACAGGTAACCAGTCTATCACAGGGAGACATGTACAGACAGACAGGTAACCAGTCTATCACAGGGCTGACATGTAGAGACAGACAGGTAACCAGTCTATCACAGGGCTGACATGTAGAGACAGACAGGTAACCAGTCTATCATAGGGCTGACATGTAGAGACAGACAGGTAACCAGTCTATCACATGGAGACATGTGGAGACAGACAGGTAACCAGTCTATCACAGGGAGACATGTAGAGACAGACAGGTAACCAGTCTATCACAGGGAGACATGTAGAGACCGACAGGTAACCAGTCTATCACAGGGGGACATGTAGAGACAGACAGGTAACCAGTCTATCACAGGGCTGACATGTAGAGACAGACAGGTAACCAGTCTATCACAGGGCTGACATGTAGAGACAGACAGGTGACCAGTCTATCACAGGGCTGACATGTAGAGACAGACAGGTAACCAGTCTATCACAGGGAGACATGTAGAGACAGACAGGTAACCAGTCTATCACAGGGAGACATGTAGAGACAGACAGGTAACCAGTCTATCACAGGGCTGACATGTAGAGACAGACAGGCAACCAGTCTATCACAGGGCTGACATGTAGAGACAGACAGGTAACCAGTCTATCACAGGGCCGACATGTAGAGAAAGACAGGTAACCAGTCTATCACAGGGAGACATGTAGAGACAGACAGGTAACCAGTCTATCACAGGGAGACATGTAGAGACAGACAGGTAACCAGTCTATCATGGGGCCGACATGTAGAGACAGACAGGTAACCAGTCTATCACAGGGAGACATGTAGAGACAGACAGGTAACCAGTCTATCACAGGGGGACATGTAGAGACAGACAGGTAACCAGTCTATCACAGGGAGACATGTAGAGACAGACAGGTAACCAGTCTATCACAGGGAGACATGTAGAGACAGACAGGTAACCAGTCTATCACAGGGGGACATGTAGAGACAGACAGGTAACCAGTCTATCACAGGGAGACATGTAGAGACAGACAGGTAACCAGTCTATTACAGGGAGACATGTAGAGACAGACAGGTAACCAGTCTATCACAGGGAGACATGTACAGACATACAGGTAACCAGTCTATCACAGGGCTGACATGTAGAGACAGACAGGTAACCAGTCTATCACAGGGCTGACATGTAGAGACAGACAGGTAACCAGTCTATCATAGGGCTGACATGTAGAGACAGACAGGTAACCAGTCTATCACATGGAGACATGTGGAGACAGACAGGTAACCAGTCTATCACAGGGAGACATGTAGAGACAGACAGGTAACCAGTCTATCACAGGGAGACATGTAGAGACCGACAGGTAACCAGTCTATCACAGGGGGACATGTAGAGACAGACAGGTAACCAGTCTATCACAGGGCTGACATGTAGAGACAGACAGGTAACCAGTCTATCATAGGGCTGACATGTAGAGACAGACAGGTGACCAGTCTATCACAGGGCTGACATGTAGAGACAGACAGGTAACCAGTCTATCACAGGGAGACATGTAGAGACAGACAGGTAACCAGTCTATCACAGGGAGACATGTAGAGACAGACAGGTAACCAGTCTATCACAGGGCTGACATGTAGAGACAGACAGGCAACCAGTCTATCACAGGGCTGACATGTAGAGACAGACAGGTAACCAGTCTATCACAGGGCCGACATGTAGAGAAAGACAGGTAACCAGTCTATCACAGGGAGACATGTAGAGACAGACAGGTAACCAGTCTATCACAGGGAGACATGTAGAGACAGACAGGTAACCAGTCTATCATGGGGCCGACATGTAGAGACAGACAGGTAACCAGTCTATCACAGGGAGACATGTAGAGACAGACAGGTAACCAGTCTATCACAGGGGGACATGTAGAGACAGACAGGTAACCAGTCTATCACAGGGAGACATGTAGAGACAGACAGGTAACCAGTCTATCACAGGGAGACATGTAGAGACAGACAGGTAACCAGTCTATCACAGGGGGACATGTAGAGACAGACAGGTAACCAGTCTATCACAGGGAGACATGTAGAGACAGACAGGTTACCAGTCTATTACAGGGAGACATGTAGAGACAGACAGGTAACCAGTCTATCACAGGGAGACATGTAAAGACAGACAGGTAACCAGTCTATCACAGGGAGACATGTAGAGACAGACAGGTGACCAGTCTATCACAGGGAGACATGTAGAGACAGACAGGTAACCAGTCTATCACAGGGAGACAATAAGAGACAGACAGGTAACCAGTCTATCACAGGGCTGACATGTAGAGACAGACAGGTAACCAGTCTATCACAGGGAGACATGTAGAGACAGACAGGTAACCAGTCTATCACAGGGAGACATGTACAGACAGACAGGTAACCAGTCCATCACAGGGCTGACATGTAGAGACAGACAGGTAACCAGTCTATCACAGGGCTGACATGTAGAGACAGACAGGTAACCAGTCTATCATAGGGCTGACATGTAGAGACAGACAGGTAACCAGTCTATCACATGGAGACATGTGGAGACAGACAGGTAACCAGTCTATCACAGGGAGACATGTAGAGACAGACAGGTAACCAGTCTATCACAGGGAGACATGTAGAGACCGACAGGTAACCAGTCTATCACAGGGGGACATGTAGAGACAGACAGGTAACCAGTCTATCACAGGGAGACATGTAGAGACAGACAGGTAACCAGTCTATCACAGGGAGACATGTAGAGACAGACAGGTAACCAGTCTATCACGGGGCCGACATGTAGAGACAGACAGGTAACCAGTCTATCACAGGGCTGACATGTAGAGACAGACAGGTAACCAGTCTATCATAGGGCTGACATGTAGAGACAGACAGGTAACCAGTCTATCACATGGAGACATGTGGAGACAGACAGGTAACCAGTCTATCACAGGGAGACATGTAGAGACAGACAGGTAACCAGTCTATCACAGGGAGACATGTAGAGACCGACAGGTAACCAGTCTATCACAGGGGGACATGTAGAGACAGACAGGTAACCAGTCTATCACAGGGCTGACATGTAGAGACAGACAGGTAACCAGTCTATCATAGGGCTGACATGTAGAGACAGACAGGTGACCAGTCTATCACAGGGCTGACATGTAGAGACAGACAGGTAACCAGTCTATCACAGGGAGACATGTAGAGACAGACAGGTAACCAGTCTATCACAGGGAGACATGTAGAGACAGACAGGTAACCAGTCTATCACAGGGCTGACATGTAGAGACAGACAGGCAACCAGTCTATCACAGGGCTGACATGTAGAGACAGACAGGTAACCAGTCTATCACAGGGCCGACATGTAGAGAAAGACAGGTAACCAGTCTATCACAGGGAGACATGTAGAGACAGACAGGTAACCAGTCTATCACAGGGAGACATGTAGAGACAGACAGGTAACCAGTCTATCATGGGGCCGACATGTAGAGACAGACAGGTAACCAGTCTATCACAGGGAGACATGTAGAGACAGACAGGTAACCAGTCTATCACAGGGGGACATGTAGAGACAGACAGGTAACCAGTCTATCACAGGGAGACATGTAGAGACAGACAGGTAACCAGTCTATCACAGGGAGACATGTAGAGACAGACAGGTAACCAGTCTATCACAGGGGGACATGTAGAGACAGACAGGTAACCAGTCTATCACAGGGAGACATGTAGAGACAGACAGGTAACCAGTCTATTACAGGGAGACATGTAGAGACAGACAGGTAACCAGTCTATCACAGGGAGACATGTAAAGACAGACAGGTAACCAGTCTATCACAGGGAGACATGTAGAGACAGACAGGTGACCAGTCTATCACAGGGAGACATGTAGAGACAGACAGGTAACCAGTCTATCACAGGGAGACAATAAGAGACAGACAGGTAACCAGTCTATCACAGGGCTGACATGTAGAGACAGACAGGTAACCAGTCTATCACAGGGAGACATGTAGAGACAGACAGGTAACCAGTCTATCACAGGGAGACATGTACAGACAGACAGGTAACCAGTCCATCACAGGGCTGACATGTAGAGACAGACAGGTAACCAGTCTATCACAGGGCTGACATGTAGAGACAGACAGGTAACCAGTCTATCATAGGGCTGACATGTAGAGACAGACAGGTAACCAGTCTATCACATGGAGACATGTGGAGACAGACAGGTAACCAGTCTATCACAGGGAGACATGTAGAGACAGACAGGTAACCAGTCTATCACAGGGAGACATGTAGAGACCGACAGGTAACCAGTCTATCACAGGGGGACATGTAGAGACAGACAGGTAACCAGTCTATCACAGGGAGACATGTAGAGACAGACAGGTAACCAGTCTATCACAGGGCTGACATGTAGAGACAGACAGGTAACCAGTCTATCACAGGGAGACATGTAGAGACAGACAGGTAACCAGTCTATCACGGGGCCGACATGTAGAGACAGACAGGTAACCAGTCTATCACAGGGCTGACATGTAGAGACAGACAGGTAACCAGTCTATCATAGGGCTGACATGTAGAGACAGACAGGTAACCAGTCTATCACATGGAGACATGTGGAGACAGACAGGTAACCAGTCTATCACAGGGAGACATGTAGAGACAGACAGGTAACCAGTCTATCACAGGGAGACATGTAGAGACCGACAGGTAACCAGTCTATCACAGGGGGACATGTAGAGACAGACAGGTAACCAGTCTATCACAGGGCTGACATGTAGAGACAGACAGGTAACCAGTCTATCATAGGGCTGACATGTAGAGACAGACAGGTGACCAGTCTATCACAGGGCTGACATGTAGAGACAGACAGGTAACCAGTCTATCACAGGGAGACATGTAGAGACAGACAGGTAACCAGTCTATCACAGGGAGACATGTAGAGACAGACAGGTAACCAGTCTATCACAGGGCTGACATGTAGAGACAGACAGGCAACCAGTCTATCACAGGGCTGACATGTAGAGACAGACAGGTAACTAGTCTATCACAGGGCCGACATGTAGAGACAGACAGGTAACCAGTCTATCACAGGGAGACATGTAGAGACAGACAGGTAACCAGTCTATCACAGGGAGACATGTAGAGACAGACAGGTAACCAGTCTATCACAGGGAGACATGTAGAGACAGACAGGTAACCAGTCTATCATGGGGCCGACATGTAGAGACAGACAGGTAACCAGTCTATCACAGGGAGACATGTAGAGACAGACAGGTAACCAGTCTATCACAGGGGGACATGTAGAGACAGACAGGTAACCAGTCTATCACAGGGAGACATGTAGAGACAGACAGGTAACCAGTCTATCACAGGGAGACATGTAGAGACAGACAGGTAACCAGTCTATCACAGGGGGACATGTAGAGACAGACAGGTAACCAGTCTATCACAGGGAGACATGTAGAGACAGACAGGTAACCAGTCTATTACAGGGAGACATGTAGAGACAGACAGGTAACCAGTCTATCACAGGGAGACATGTAAAGACAGACAGGTAACCAGTCTATCACAGGGAGACATGTAGAGACAGACAGGTGACCAGTCTATCACAGGGAGACATGTAGAGACAGACAGGTAACCAGTCTATCACAGGGAGACAATAAGAGACAGACAGGTAACCAGTCTATCACAGGGCTGACATGTAGAGACAGACAGGTAACCAGTCTATCACAGGGAGACATGTAGAGACAGACAGGTAACCAGTCTATCACAGGGAGACATGTACAGACAGACAGGTAACCAGTCCATCACAGGGCTGACATGTAGAGACAGACAGGTAACCAGTCTATCACAGGGCTGACATGTAGAGACAGACAGGTAACCAGTCTATCATAGGGCTGACATGTAGAGACAGACAGGTAACCAGTCTATCACATGGAGACATGTGGAGACAGACAGGTAACCAGTCTATCACAGGGAGACATGTAGAGACAGACAGGTAACCAGTCTATCACAGGGAGACATGTAGAGACCGACAGGTAACCAGTCTATCACAGGGGGACATGTAGAGACAGACAGGTAACCAGTCTATCACAGGGAGACATGTAGAGACAGACAGGTAACCAGTCTATCACAGGGCTGACATGTAGAGACAGACAGGTAACCAGTCTATCACAGGGAGACATGTAGAGACAGACAGGTAACCAGTCTATCACGGGGCCGACATGTAGAGACAGACAGGTAACCAGTCTATCACAGGGCTGACATGTAGAGACAGACAGGTAACCAGTCTATCATAGGGCTGACATGTAGAGACAGACAGGTAACCAGTCTATCACATGGAGACATGTGGAGACAGACAGGTAACCAGTCTATCACAGGGAGACATGTAGAGACAGACAGGTAACCAGTCTATCACAGGGAGACATGTAGAGACCGACAGGTAACCAGTCTATCACAGGGGGACATGTAGAGACAGACAGGTAACCAGTCTATCACAGGGCTGACATGTAGAGACAGACAGGTAACCAGTCTATCATAGGGCTGACATGTAGAGACAGACAGGTGACCAGTCTATCACAGGGCTGACATGTAGAGACAGACAGGTAACCAGTCTATCACAGGGAGACATGTAGAGACAGACAGGTAACCAGTCTATCACAGGGAGACATGTAGAGACAGACAGGTAACCAGTCTATCACAGGGCTGACATGTAGAGACAGACAGGCAACCAGTCTATCACAGGGCTGACATGTAGAGACAGACAGGTAACTAGTCTATCACAGGGCCGACATGTAGAGACAGACAGGTAACCAGTCTATCACAGGGAGACATGTAGAGACAGACAGGTAACCAGTCTATCACAGGGAGACATGTAGAGACAGACAGGTAACCAGTCTATCATGGGGCCGACATGTAGAGACAGACAGGTAACCAGTCTATCACAGGGAGACATGTAGAGACAGACAGGTAACCAGTCTATCACAGGGGGACATGTAGAGACAGACAGGTAACCAGTCTATCACAGGGAGACATGTAGAGACAGACAGGTAACCAGTCTATCACAGGGAGACATGTAGAGACAGACAGGTAACCAGTCTATCACAGGGGGACATGTAGAGACAGACAGGTAACCAGTCTATCACAGGGAGACATGTAGAGACAGACAGGTAACCAGTCTATCACAGGGAGACATGTAGAGACAGACAGGTAACCGGTCTATCACAGGGAGACATGTAAAGACAGACAGGTAACCAGTCTATCACAGGGAGACATGTAGAGACAGACAGGTGACCAGTCTATCACAGGGAGACATGTAGAGACAGACAGGTAACCAGTCTATCACAGGGAGACATGTAGAGACAGACAGGTAACCAGTCTATCACAGGGCTGACATGTAGAGACAGACAGGTAACCAGTCTATCACAGGGAGACATGTAGAGACAGACAGGTAACCAGTCTATCACAGGGAGACATGTACAGACAGACAGGTAACCAGTCTATCACAGGGCTGACATGTAGAGACAGACAGGTAACCAGTCTATCACAGGGCTGACATGTAGAGACAGACAGGTAACCAGTCTATCACAGGGAGACATGTAGAGACAGACAGGTAACCAGTCTATCACAGGGAGACATGTACAGACAGACAGGTAACCAGTCTATCACAGGGCTGACATGTAGAGACAGACAGGTAACCAGTCTATCACAGGGGGACATGTAGAGACAGACAGGTAACCAGTCTATCACAGGGAGACATGTAGAGACAGACAGGTGACCAGTCTATCACAGGGAGACATGTAGAGACAGACAGGTAACCAGTCTATCACAGGGAGACATGTAGAGACAGACAGGTAACCAGTCTATCACAGGGAGACATGTACAGACAGACAGGTAACCAGTCTATCACAGGGCTGACATGTAGAGACAGACAGGTAACCAGTCTATCACAGGGCTGACATGTAGAGACAGACAGGTAACCAGTCTATCATAGGGCTGACATGTAGAGACAGACAGGTAACCAGTCTATCACATGGAGACATGTGGAGACAGACAGGTAATCAGTCTATCACAGGGAGACATGTAGAGACAGACAGGTAACCAGTCTATCACAGGGAGACATGTAGAGACCGACAGGTAACCAGTCTATCACAGGGGGACATGTAGAGACAGACAGGTAACCAGTCTATCACAGGGCTGACATGTAGAGACAGACAGGTAACCAGTCTATCATAGGGCTGACATGTAGAGACAGACAGGTGACCAGTCTATCACAGGGCTGACATGTAGAGACAGACAGGTAACCAGTCTATCACAGGGAGACATGTAGAGACAGACAGGTAACCAGTCTATCACAGGGAGACATGTAGAGACAGACAGGTAACCAGTCTATCACAGGGCTGACATGTAGAGACAGACAGGCAACCAGTCTATCACAGGGCTGACATGTAGAGACAGACAGGTAACCAGTCTATCACAGGGCCGACATGTAGAGACAGACAGGTAACCAGTCTATCACAGGGAGACATGTAGAGACAGACAGGTAACCAGTCTATCACAGGGAGACATGTAGAGACAGACAGGTAACCAGTCTATCATGGGGCCGACATGTAGAGACAGACAGGTAACCAGTCTATCACAGGGAGACATGTAGAGACAGACAGGTAACCAGTCTATCACAGGGGGACATGTAGAGACAGACAGGTAACCAGTCTATCACAGGGAGACATGTAGAGACAGACAGGTAACCAGTCTATCACAGGGAGACATGTAGAGACAGACAGGTAACCAGTCTATCATGGGGCCGACATGTAGAGACAGACAGGTAACCAGTCTATCACAGGGAGACATGTAGAGACAGACAGGTAACCAGTCTATCACAGGGAGACATGTAGAGACAGACAGGTAACCAGTCTATCACAGGGAGACATGTAAAGACAGACAGGTAACCAGTCTATCACAGGGAGACATATAGAGACAGACAGGTGACCAGTCTATCACAGGGAGACATGTAGAGACAGACAGGTAACCAGTCTATCACAGGGAGACATGTAGAGACAGACAGGTAACCAGTCTATCACAGGGCTGACATGTAGAGACAGACAGGTAACCAGTCTATCACAGGGAGACATGTAGAGACAGACAGGTAACCAGTCTATCACAGGGAGACATGTACAGACAGACAGGTAACCAGTCTATCACAGGGCTGACATGTAGAGACAGACAGGTAACCAGTCTATCACAGGGCTGACATGTAGAGACAGACAGGTAACCAGTCTATCATAGGGCTGACATGTAGAGACAGACAGGTAACCAGTCTATCACATGGAGACATGTGGAGACAGACAGGTAACCAGTCTATCACAGGGAGACATGTAGAGACAGACAGGTAACCAGTCTATCACAGGGAGACATGTAGAGACCGACAGGTAACCAGTCTATCACAGGGGGACATGTAGAGACAGACAGGTAACCAGTCTATCACAGGGAGACATGTAGAGACAGACAGGTAACCAGTCTATCACAGGGAGACATGTAGAGACAGACAGGTAACCAGTCTATCACAGGGAGACATGTAGAGACAGACAGGCAACCAGTCTATCACAGGGCTGACATGTAGAGACAGACAGGTAACCAGTCTATCACAGGGCCGACATGTAGAGACAGACAGGTAACCAGTCTATCACAGGGAGACATGTAGAGACAGACAGGTAACCAGTCTATCACAGGGAGACATGTAGAGACAGACAGGTAACCAGTCTATCATGGGGCCGACATGTAGAGACAGACAGGTAACCAGTCTATCACAGGGAGACATGTAGAGACAGACAGGTAACCAGTCTATCACAGGGGGACATGTAGAGACAGACAGGTAACCAGTCTATCACATGGAGACATGTGGAGACAGACAGGTAACCAGTCTATCACAGGGCTGACATGTAGAGACAGACAGGCAACCAGTCTATCACAGGGCTGACATGTAGAGACAGACAGGTAACCAGTCTATCACAGGGCTGACATGTAGAGACAGACAGGTAACCAGTCTATCACAGGGCCGACATGTAGAGACAGACAGGTAACCAGTCTATCACATGGAGACATGTAGAGACAGACAGGTAACCAGTCTATCACAGGGAGACATGTAGAGACAGACAGGTAACCAGTCTATCATGGGGCCGACATGTAGAGACAGACAGGTAACCAGTCTATCACAGGGAGACATGTAGAGACAGACAGGTAACCAGTCTATCACAGGGGGACATGTAGAGACAGACAGGTAACCAGTCTATCACAGTAAGACATGTAGAGACAGACAGGTAACCAGTCTATCACAGGGAGACATGTAGAGACAGACAGGTAACCAGTCTATCACAGGGGGACATGTAGAGACAGACAGGTAACCAGTCTATCACAGGGAGACATGTAGAGACAGACAGGTAACCAGTCTATCACAGGGAGACATGTAGAGACAGACAGGTAACCAGTCTATCACAGGGAGACATGTAAAGACAGACAGGTAACCAGTCTATCACAGGGAGACATGTAGAGACAGACAGGTGACCAGTCTATCACAGGGAGACATGTAGAGACAGACAGGTAACCAGTCTATCACAGGGAGACATGTAGAGACAGACAGGTAACCAGTCTATCACAGGGCTGACATGTAGAGACAGACAGGTAACCAGTCTATCACAGGGAGACATGTAGAGACAGACAGGTAACCAGTCTATCACAGGGAGACATGTACAGACAGACAGGTAACCAGTCTATCACAGGGCTGACATGTAGAGACAGACAGGTAACCAGTCTATCACAGGGCTGACATGTAGAGACAGACAGGTAACCAGTCTATCACAGGGCTGACATGTAGAGACAGACAGGTAACCAGTCTATCACAGGGAGACATGTAGAGACAGACAGGTAACCAGTCTATCACAGGGAGACATGTAGAGAACGACAGGTAACCAGTCTATCACAGGGGGACATGTAGAGACAGACAGGTAACCAGTCTATCACAGGGAGACATGTAGAGACAGACAGGTAACCAGTCTATCACAGGGGGACATGTAGAGACAGACAGTTAACCAGTCTATCACAGGGAGACATGTAGAGACAGACAGGTAACCAGTCTATCACATGGAGACATGTAGAGACAGACAGGTAACCAGTCTATCACAGGGGGACATGTAGAGACAGACAGGTAACCAGTCTATCACAGGGCTGACATGTAGAGACAGACAGGTAACCAGTCTATCATAGGGCTGACATGTAGAGACAGACAGGTAACCAGTCTATCACATGGAGACATGTGGAGACAGACAGGTAACCAGTCTATCACAGGGAGACATGTAGAGACAGACAGGTAACCAGTCTATGACAGGGAGACATGTAGAGAACGACAGGTAACCAGTCTATCACAGGGGGACATGTAGAGACAGACAGGTAACCAGTCTATCACAGGGAGACATGTAGAGACAGACAGGTAACCAGTCTATCACAGGGGGACATATAGAGACAGACAGTTAACCAGTCTATCACAGGGAGACATGTAGAGACAGACAGGTAACCAGTCTATCACAGGGAGACATGTAGAGACAGACAGGTAACCAGTCTATCACAGGGAGACATGTAGAGAACGACAGGTAACCAGTCTATCACAGGGGGACATGTAGAGACAGACAGGTAACCAGTCTATCACAGGGAGACATGTAGAGACAGACAGGTAACCAGTCTATCACAGGGGGACATGTAGAGACAGACAGTTAACCAGTCTATCACAGGGAGACATGTAGAGACAGACAGGTAACCAGTCTATCACATGGAGACATGTAGAGACAGACAGGTAACCAGTCTATCACAGGGGGACATGTAGAGACAGACAGGTAACCAGTCTATCACAGGGCTGACATGTAGAGACAGACAGGTAACCAGTCTATCATAGGGCTGACATGTAGAGACAGACAGGTAACCAGTCTATCACATGGAGACATGTGGAGACAGACAGGTAACCAGTCTATCACAGGGAGACATGTAGAGACAGACAGGTAACCAGTCCATCACAGGGAGACATGTAGAGACAGACAGGTAACCAGTCTATCACAGGGAGACATGTAGAGAACGACAGGTAACCAGTCTATCACAGGGGGACATGTAGAGACAGACAGGTAACCAGTCTATCACAGGGAGACATGTAGAGACAGACAGGTAACCAGTCTATCACAGGGGGACATGTAGAGACAGACAGTTAACCAGTCTATCACAGGGAGACATGTAGAGACAGACAGGTAACCAGTCTATCACATGGAGACATGTAGAGACAGACAGGTAACCAGTCTATCACAGGGGGACATGTAGAGACAGACAGGTAACCAGTCTATCACAGGGCTGACATGTAGAGACAGACAGGTAACCAGTCTATCATAGGGCTGACATGTAGAGACAGACAGGTAACCAGTCTATCACATGGAGACATGTGGAGACAGACAGGTAACCAGTCTATCACAGGGAGACATGTAGAGACAGACAGGTAACCAGTCTATCACAGGGAGACATGTAGAGAACGACAGGTAACCAGTCTATCACAGGGGGACATGTAGAGACAGACAGGTAACCAGTCTATCACAGGGAGACATGTAGAGACAGACAGGTAACCAGTCTATCACAGGGGGACATATAGAGACAGACAGTTAACCAGTCTATCACAGGGAGACATGTAGAGACAGACAGGTAACCAGTCTATCACATGGAGACATGTAGAGACAGACAGGTAACCAGTCTATCACAGGGGGACATGTAGAGACAGACAGGTAACCAGTCTATCACAGGGAGACATGTAGAGACAGACAGGTAACCAGTCTATCACAGGGAGACATGGAGAGACAGACAGGTAACCAGTCTATCACAGGGAGACATGTAAAGACAGACAGGTAACCAGTCTATCACAGGGAGACATGTAGAGACAGACAGGTGACCAGTCTATCACAGGGAGACATGTAGAGACAGACAGGTAACCAGTCTATCACAGGGGGACATGTAGAGACAGACAGGTAACCAGTCTATCACAGGGAGACATGTAGAGACAGACAGGTAACCAGTCTATCACAGGGAGACATGTAGAGACCGACAGGTAACCAGTCTTTCACAGGGGGACATGTAGAGACAGACAGGTAACCAGTCTATCACAGGAGACATGTAGAGACAGACAGGTAACCAGTCTATCACAGGGAGACATGTAGAGACAGACAGGTAACCAGTCTATCACGGGGCCGACATTTAGAGACAGACAGGTAACCAGTCTATCACAGGGAGACATGTAGAGACAGACAGGTAACCAGTCTATCACAGGGAGACATGTAGAGACAGACAGGTAACCAGTCTATCACAGGGGGACATGTAGAGACAGACAGGTAACCAGTCTATCACAGGGAGACATGTAGAGACAGACAGGTAACCAGTCTATCACAGGGAGACATGTAGAGACAGACAGGTAACCAGTCTATCACAGGGAGACATGTAAAGACAGACAGGTAACCAGTCTATCACAGGGCTGACATGTAGAGACAGACAGGTAACCAGTCTATCACAGGGCCGACATGTAGAGACAGACAGGTAACCAGTCTATCACAGGGAGACATGTAGAGACAGACAGGTAACCAGTCTATCACAGGGAGACATGTAGAGACAGACAGGTAACCAGTCTATCATGGGGCCGACATGTAGAGACAGACAGGTAACCAGTCTATCACAGGGAGACATGTAGAGACAGACAGGTAACCAGTCTATCACAGGGCTGACATGTAGAGACAGACAGGCAACCAGTCTATCACAGGGCTGACATGTAGAGACAGACAGGTAACCAGTCTATCAAAGGGCCGACATGTAGAGACAGACAGGTAACCAGTCTATCACAGGGAGACATGTAGAGACAGACAGGTAACCAGTCTATCACAGGGAGACATGTAGAGACAGACAGGTAACCAGTCTATCACAGGGAGACATGTAGAGACAGACAGGTAACCAGTCTATCACAGGGAGACATGTAAAGACAGACAGGTAACCAGTCCATCACAGGGAGACATGTAGAGACAGACAGGTGACCAGTCTATCACAGGGAGACATGTAGAGACAGACAGGTAACCAGTCTATCACAGGGAGACATGTAGAGACAGACAGGTAACCAGTCTATCACAGGGAGACATGTACAGACAGACAGGTAACCAGTCTATCACAGGGCTGACATGTAGAGACAGACAGGTAACCAGTCTATCACAGGGCTGACATGTAGAGACAGACAGGTAACCAGTCTATCACAGGGAGACATGTAGAGACAGACAGGTAACCAGTCTATCACAGGGGGACATGTAGAGACAGACAGTTAACCAGTCTATCACAGGGAGACATGTAGAGACAGACAGGTAACCAGTCTATCACATGGAGACATGTAGAGACAGACAGGTAACCAGTCTATCACATGGAGACATGTGGAGACAGACAGGTAACCAGTCTATCACAGGGAGACATGTAGAGACAGACAGGTAACCAGTCTATCACAGGGAGACATGTAGAGAACGACAGGTAACCAGTCTATCACAGGGGGACATGTAGAGACAGACAGGTAACCAGTCTATCACAGGGAGACATGTAGAGACAGACAGGTAACCAGTCTATCACAGGGGGACATATAGAGACAGACAGTTAACCAGTCTATCACAGGGAGACATGTAGAGACAGACAGGTAACCAGTCTATCACAGGGAGACATGTAGAGACAGACAGGTAACCAGTCTATCACAGGGAGACATGTAGAGAACGACAGGTAACCAGTCTATCACAGGGGGACATGTAGAGACAGACAGGTAACCAGTCTATCACAGGGAGACATGTAGAGACAGACAGGTAACCAGTCTATCACAGGGGGACATGTAGAGACAGACAGTTAACCAGTCTATCACAGGGAGACATGTAGAGACAGACAGGTAACCAGTCTATCACATGGAGACATGTAGAGACAGACAGGTAACCAGTCTATCACAGGGGGACATGTAGAGACAGACAGGTAACCAGTCTATCACAGGGCTGACATGTAGAGACAGACAGGTAACCAGTCTATCATAGGGCTGACATGTAGAGACAGACAGGTAACCAGTCTATCACATGGAGACATGTGGAGACAGACAGGTAACCAGTCTATCACAGGGAGACATGTAGAGACAGACAGGTAACCAGTCTATCACAGGGAGACATGTAGAGACAGACAGGTAACCAGTCTATCACAGGGAGACATGTAGAGAACGACAGGTAACCAGTCTATCACAGGGGGACATGTAGAGACAGACAGGTAACCAGTCTATCACAGGGAGACATGTAGAGACAGACAGGTAACCAGTCTATCACAGGGGGACATGTAGAGACAGACAGTTAACCAGTCTATCACAGGGAGACATGTAGAGACAGACAGGTAACCAGTCTATCACATGGAGACATGTAGAGACAGACAGGTAACCAGTCTATCACAGGGGGACATGTAGAGACAGACAGGTAACCAGTCTATCACAGGGCTGACATGTAGAGACAGACAGGTAACCAGTCTATCATAGGGCTGACATGTAGAGACAGACAGGTAACCAGTCTATCACATGGAGACATGTGGAGACAGACAGGTAACCAGTCTATCACAGGGAGACATGTAGAGACAGACAGGTAACCAGTCTATCACAGGGAGACATGTAGAGAACGACAGGTAACCAGTCTATCACAGGGGGACATGTAGAGACAGACAGGTAACCAGTCTATCACAGGGAGACATGTAGAGACAGACAGGTAACCAGTCTATCACAGGGGGACATATAGAGACAGACAGTTAACCAGTCTATCACAGGGAGACATGTAGAGACAGACAGGTAACCAGTCTATCACATGGAGACATGTAGAGACAGACAGGTAACCAGTCTATCACAGGGGGACATGTAGAGACAGACAGGTAACCAGTCTATCACAGGGAGACATGTAGAGACAGACAGGTAACCAGTCTATCACAGGGAGACATGGAGAGACAGACAGGTAACCAGTCTATCACAGGGAGACATGTAAAGACAGACAGGTAACCAGTCTATCACAGGGAGACATGTAGAGACAGACAGGTGACCAGTCTATCACAGGGAGACATGTAGAGACAGACAGGTAACCAGTCTATCACAGGGGGACATGTAGAGACAGACAGGTAACCAGTCTATCACAGGGAGACATGTAGAGACAGACAGGTAACCAGTCTATCACAGGGAGACATGTAGAGACCGACAGGTAACCAGTCTTTCACAGGGGGACATGTAGAGACAGACAGGTAACCAGTCTATCACAGGAGACATGTAGAGACAGACAGGTAACCAGTCTATCACAGGGAGACATGTAGAGACAGACAGGTAACCAGTCTATCACGGGGCCGACATTTAGAGACAGACAGGTAACCAGTCTATCACAGGGAGACATGTAGAGACAGACAGGTAACCAGTCTATCACAGGGAGACATGTAGAGACAGACAGGTAACCAGTCTATCACAGGGGGACATGTAGAGACAGACAGGTAACCAGTCTATCACAGGGAGACATGTAGAGACAGACAGGTAACCAGTCTATCACAGGGAGACATGTAGAGACAGACAGGTAACCAGTCTATCACAGGGAGACATGTAAAGACAGACAGGTAACCAGTCTATCACAGGGCTGACATGTAGAGACAGACAGGTAACCAGTCTATCACAGGGCCGACATGTAGAGACAGACAGGTAACCAGTCTATCACAGGGAGACATGTAGAGACAGACAGGTAACCAGTCTATCACAGGGAGACATGTAGAGACAGACAGGTAACCAGTCTATCATGGGGCCGACATGTAGAGACAGACAGGTAACCAGTCTATCACAGGGAGACATGTAGAGACAGACAGGTAACCAGTCTATCACAGGGCTGACATGTAGAGACAGACAGGCAACCAGTCTATCACAGGGCTGACATGTAGAGACAGACAGGTAACCAGTCTATCAAAGGGCCGACATGTAGAGACAGACAGGTAACCAGTCTATCACAGGGAGACATGTAGAGACAGACAGGTAACCAGTCTATCACAGGGAGACATGTAGAGACAGACAGGTAACCAGTCTATCACAGGGAGACATGTAGAGACAGACAGGTAACCAGTCTATCACAGGGAGACATGTAAAGACAGACAGGTAACCAGTCCATCACAGGGAGACATGTAGAGACAGACAGGTGACCAGTCTATCACAGGGAGACATGTAGAGACAGACAGGTAACCAGTCTATCACAGGGAGACATGTAGAGACAGACAGGTAACCAGTCTATCACAGGGAGACATGTACAGACAGACAGGTAACCAGTCTATCACAGGGCTGACATGTAGAGACAGACAGGTAACCAGTCTATCACAGGGCTGACATGTAGAGACAGACAGGTAACCAGTCTATCACAGGGAGACATGTAGAGACAGACAGGTAACCAGTCTATCACAGGGGGACATGTAGAGACAGACAGTTAACCAGTCTATCACAGGGAGACATGTAGAGACAGACAGGTAACCAGTCTATCACATGGAGACATGTAGAGACAGAGAGGTAACCAGTCTATCACAGGGGGACATGTAGAGACAGACAGGTAACCAGTCTATCACAGGGAGACATGTAGAGACAGACAGGTAACCAGTCTATCACAGGGAGACATGGAGAGACAGACAGGTAACCAGTCTATCACAGGGAGACATGTAAAGACAGACAGGTAACCAGTCTATCACAGGGAGACATGTAGAGACAGACAGGTGACCAGTCTATCACAGGGAGACATGTAGAGACAGACAGGTAACCAGTCTATCACAGGGGGACATGTAGAGACAGACAGGTAACCAGTCTATCACAGGGAGACATGTAGAGACAGACAGGTAACCAGTCTATCACAGGGAGACATGTAGAGACCGACAGGTAACCAGTCTTTCACAGGGGGACATGTAGAGACAGACAGGTAACCAGTCTATCACAGGGAGACATGTAGAGACAGACAGGTAACCAGTCTATCACAGGGAGACATGTAGAGACAGACAGGTAACCAGTCTATCACGGGGCCGACATTTAGAGACAGACAGGTAACCAGTCTATCACAGGGAGACATGTAGAGACAGACAGGTAACCAGTCTATCACAGGGAGACATGTAGAGACAGACAGGTAACCAGTCTATCACAGGGCTGACATGTAGAGACAGACAGGCAACCAGTCTATCACAGGGCTGACATGTAGAGACAGACAGGTAACCAGTCTATCACAGGGCCGACATGTAGAGACAGACAGGTAACCAGTCTATCACAGGGAGACATGTAGAGACAGACAGGTAACCAGTCTATCACAGGGAGACATGTAGAGACAGACAGGTAACCAGTCTATCATGGGGCCGACATGTAGAGACAGACAGGTAACCAGTCTATCACAGGGAGACATGTAGAGACAGACAGGTAACCAGTCTATCACAGGGGGACATGTAGAGACAGACAGGTAACCAGTCTATCACAGGGCTGACATGTAGAGACAGACAGGCAACCAGTCTATCACAGGGCTGACATGTAGAGACAGACAGGTAACCAGTCTATCATAGGGCTGACATGTAGAGACAGACAGGTAACCAGTCTATCACATGGAGACATGTGGAGACAGACAGGTAACCAGTCTATCACAGGGAGACATGTAGAGACAGACAGGTAACCAGTCTATCACAGGGAGACATGTAGAGACCGACAGGTAACCAGTCTATCACAGGGGGACATGTAGAGACAGACAGGTAACCAGTCTATCACAGGGAGACATGTAGAGACAGACAGGTAACCAGTCTATCACAGGGAGACATGTAGAGACAGACAGGTAACCAGTCTATCACAGGGCTGACATGTAGAGACAGACAGGTAACCAGTCTATCACAGGGAGACATGTAGAGACAGACAGGTAACCAGTCTATCACAGGGAGACATGTACAGACAGACAGGTAACCAGTCTATCACAGGGCTGACATGTAGAGACAGACAGGTAACCAGTCTATCACAGGGGGACATGTAGAGACAGACAGGTAACCAGTCTATCACAGGGAGACATGTAGAGACAGACAGGTAACCAGTCTATCACAGGGAGACATGTAGAGACAGACAGGTAACCAGTCTATCACAGGGAGACATGTAAAGACAGACAGGTAACCAGTCTATCACAGGGAGACATGTAGAGACAGACAGGTAACCAGTCTATCACAGGGAGACATGTAGAGACAGACAGGTAACCAGTCTATCACAGGGAGACATGTAGAGACAGACAGGTAACCAGTCTATCACAGGGAGACATGTACAGACAGACAGGTAACCAGTCTATCACAGGGCTTACATGTAGAGACAGACAGGTAACCAGTCTATCACAGGGAGACATGTAGAGACAGACAGGTAACCAGTCTATCACAGGGAGACATGTACAGACAGACAGGTAACCAGTCTATCACAGGGCTGACATGTAGAGACAGACAGGTAACCAGTCTATCACAGGGCTGACATGTAGAGACAGACAGGTAACCAGTCTATCATAGGGCTGACATGTAGAGACAGACAGGTAACCAGTCTATCACATGGAGACATGTGGAGACAGACAGGTAACCAGTCTATCACAGGGAGACATGTAGAGACAGACAGGTAACCAGTCTATCACAGGGAGACATGTAGAGACCGACAGGTAACCAGTCTATCACAGGGGGACATGTAGAGACAGACAGGTAACCAGTCTATCACAGGGCTGACATGTAGAGACAGACAGGTAACCAGTCTATCATAGGGCTGACATGTAGAGACAGACAGGTGACCAGTCTATCACAGGGCTGACATGTAGAGACAGACAGGTAACCAGTCTATCACAGGGAGACATGTAGAGACAGACAGGTAACCAGTCTATCACAGGGAGACATGTAGAGACAGACAGGTAACCAGTCTATCACAGGGCTGACATGTAGAGACAGACAGGCAACCAGTCTATCACAGGGCTGACATGTAGAGACAGACAGGTAACCAGTCTATCACAGGGCTGACATGTAGAGACAGACAGGTAACCAGTCTATCACAGGGAGACATGTAGAGACAGACAGGTAACCAGTCTATCACAGGGCTGACATGTAGAGACAGACAGGCAACCAGTCTATCACAGGGCTGACATGTAGAGACAGACAGGTAACCAGTCTATCACAGGGAGACATGTAGAGACAGACAGGTAACCAGTCTATCACAGGGCTGACATGTAGAGACAGACAGGTAACCAGTCTATCACAGGGAGACATGTAGAGACAGACAGGTAACCAGTCTATCACAGGGAGACATGTACAGACAGACAGGTAACCAGTCTATCACAGGGCTGACATGTAGAGACAGACAGGTAACCAGTCTATCACAGGGGGACATGTAGAGACAGACAGGTAACCAGTCTATCACAGGGAGACATGTAGAGACAGACAGGTAACCAGTCTATCACAGGGAGACATGTAGAGACAGACAGGTAACCAGTCTATCACAGGGAGACATGTAAAGACAGACAGGTAACCAGTCTATCACAGGGAGACATGTAGAGACAGACAGGTAACCAGTCTATCACAGGGAGACATGTAGAGACAGACAGGTAACCAGTCTATCACAGGGAGACATGTAGAGACAGACAGGTAACCAGTCTATCACAGGGAGACATGTACAGACAGACAGGTAACCAGTCTATCACAGGGCTTACATGTAGAGACAGACAGGTAACCAGTCTATCACAGGGAGACATGTAGAGACAGACAGGTAACCAGTCTATCACAGGGAGACATGTACAGACAGACAGGTAACCAGTCTATCACAGGGCTGACATGTAGAGACAGACAGGTAACCAGTCTATCACAGGGCTGACATGTAGAGACAGACAGGTAACCAGTCTATCATAGGGCTGACATGTAGAGACAGACAGGTAACCAGTCTATCACATGGAGACATGTGGAGACAGACAGGTAACCAGTCTATCACAGGGAGACATGTAGAGACAGACAGGTAACCAGTCTATCACAGGGAGACATGTAGAGACCGACAGGTAACCAGTCTATCACAGGGGGACATGTAGAGACAGACAGGTAACCAGTCTATCACAGGGCTGACATGTAGAGACAGACAGGTAACCAGTCTATCATAGGGCTGACATGTAGAGACAGACAGGTGACCAGTCTATCACAGGGCTGACATGTAGAGACAGACAGGTAACCAGTCTATCACAGGGAGACATGTAGAGACAGACAGGTAACCAGTCTATCACAGGGAGACATGTAGAGACAGACAGGTAACCAGTCTATCACAGGGCTGACATGTAGAGACAGACAGGCAACCAGTCTATCACAGGGCTGACATGTAGAGACAGACAGGTAACCAGTCTATCACAGGGCCGACATGTAGAGAAAGACAGGTAACCAGTCTATCACAGGGAGACATGTAGAGACAGACAGGTAACCAGTCTATCACAGGGAGACATGTAGAGACAGACAGGTAACCAGTCTATCATGGGGCCGACATGTAGAGACAGACAGGTAACCAGTCTATCACAGGGAGACATGTAGAGACAGACAGGTAACCAGTCTATCACAGGGGGACATGTAGAGACAGACAGGTAACCAGTCTATCACAGGGAGACATGTAGAGACAGACAGGTAACCAGTCTATCACAGGGAGACATGTAGAGACAGACAGGTAACCAGTCTATCACAGGGGGACATGTAGAGACAGACAGGTAACCAGTCTATCACAGGGAGACATGTAGAGACAGACAGGTAACCAGTCTATTACAGGGAGACATGTAGAGACAGACAGGTAACCAGTCTATCACAGGGAGACATGTAAAGACAGACAGGTAACCAGTCTATCACAGGGAGACATGTAGAGACAGACAGGTGACCAGTCTATCACAGGGAGACATGTAGAGACAGACAGGTAACCAGTCTATCACAGGGAGACAATAAAAGACAGACAGGTAACCAGTCTATCACAGGGCTGACATGTAGAGACAGACAGGTAACCAGTCTATCACAGGGAGACATGTAGAGACAGACAGGTAACCAGTCTATCACAGGGAGACATGTACAGACAGACAGGTAACCAGTCCATCACAGGGCTGACATGTAGAGACAGACAGGTAACCAGTCTATCACAGGGCTGACATGTAGAGACAGACAGGTAACCAGTCTATCATAGGGCTGACATGTAGAGACAGACAGGTAACCAGTCTATCACAGGGCCGACATGTAGAGACAGACAGGTAACCAGTCTATCACAGGGAGACATGTAGAGACAGACAGGTAACCAGTCTATCACAGGGAGACATGTAGAGACAGACAGGTAACCAGTCTATCATGGGGCCGACATGTAGAGACAGACAGGTAACCAGTCTATCACAGGGAGACATGTAGAGACAGACAGGTAACCAGTCTATCACAGGGCTGACATGTAGAGACAGACAGGCAACCAGTCTATCACAGGGCTGACATGTAGAGACAGACAGGTAACCAGTCTATCAAAGGGCCGACATTTAGAGACAGACAGGTAACCAGTCATTCACAGGGAGACATGTAGAGACAGACAGGTAACCAGTCTATCACAGGGAGACATGTAGAGACAGACAGGTAACCAGTCTATCACAGGGAGACATGTAGAGACAGACAGGTAACCAGTCTATCACAGGGAGACATGTAAAGACAGACAGGTAACCAGTCTATCACAGGGAGACATGTAGAGACAGACAGGTGACCAGTCTATCACAGGGAGACATGTAGAGACAGACAGGTAACCAGTCTATCACAGGGAGACATGTAGAGACAGACAGGTAACCAGTCTATCACAGGGAGACATGTACAGACAGACAGGTAACCAGTCTATCACAGGGCTGACATGTAGAGACAGACAGGTAACCAGTCTATCACAGGGCTGACATGTAGAGACAGACAGGTAACCAGTCTATCACAGGGAGACATGTAGAGACAGACAGGTAACCAGTCTATCACAGGGGGACATGTAGAGACAGACAGTTAACCAGTCTATCACAGGGAGACATGTAGAGACAGACAGGTAACCAGTCTATCACATGGAGACATGTAGAGACAGACAGGTAACCAGTCTATCACAGGGGGACATGTAGAGACAGACAGGTAACCAGTCTATCACAGGGAGACATGTAGAGACAGACAGGTAACCAGTCTATCACAGGGAGACATGGAGAGACAGACAGGTAACCAGTCTATCACAGGGAGACATGTAAAGACAGACAGGTAACCAGTCTATCACAGGGAGACATGTAGAGACAGACAGGTGACCAGTCTATCACAGGGAGACATGTAGAGACAGACAGGTAACCAGTCTATCACAGGGGGACATGTAGAGACAGACAGGTAACCAGTCTATCACAGGGAGACATGTAGAGACAGACAGGTAACCAGTCTATCACAGGGAGACATGTAGAGACCGACAGGTAACCAGTCTTTCACAGGGGGACATGTAGAGACAGACAGGTAACCAGTCTATCACAGGGAGACATGTAGAGACAGACAGGTAACCAGTCTATCACAGGGAGACATGTAGAGACAGACAGGTAACCAGTCTATCACGGGGCCGACATTTAGAGACAGACAGGTAACCAGTCTATCACAGGGAGACATGTAGAGACAGACAGGTAACCAGTCTATCACAGGGAGACATGTAGAGACAGACAGGTAACCAGTCTATCACAGGGCTGACATGTAGAGACAGACAGGCAACCAGTCTATCACAGGGCTGACATGTAGAGACAGACAGGTAACCAGTCTATCACAGGGCCGACATGTAGAGACAGACAGGTAACCAGTCTATCACAGGGAGACATGTAGAGACAGACAGGTAACCAGTCTATCACAGGGAGACATGTAGAGACAGACAGGTAACCAGTCTATCATGGGGCCGACATGTAGAGACAGACAGGTAACCAGTCTATCACAGGGAGACATGTAGAGACAGACAGGTAACCAGTCTATCACAGGGGGACATGTAGAGACAGACAGGTAACCAGTCTATCACAGGGCTGACATGTAGAGACAGACAGGCAACCAGTCTATCACAGGGCTGACATGTAGAGACAGACAGGTAACCAGTCTATCATAGGGCTGACATGTAGAGACAGACAGGTAACCAGTCTATCACATGGAGACATGTGGAGACAGACAGGTAACCAGTCTATCACAGGGAGACATGTAGAGACAGACAGGTAACCAGTCTATCACAGGGAGACATGTAGAGACCGACAGGTAACCAGTCTATCACAGGGGGACATGTAGAGACAGACAGGTAACCAGTCTATCACAGGGAGACATGTAGAGACAGACAGGTAACCAGTCTATCACAGGGAGACATGTACAGACAGACAGGTAACCAGTCTATCACAGGGCTGACATGTAGAGACAGACAGGTAACCAGTCTATCACAGGGAGACATGTAGAGACAGACAGGTAACCAGTCTATCACAGGGAGACATGTACAGACAGACAGGTAACCAGTCTATCACAGGGCTGACATGTAGAGACAGACAGGTAACCAGTCTATCACAGGGCTGACATGTAGAGACAGACAGGTAACCAGTCTATCACAGGGAGACATGTAGAGACAGACAGGTAACCAGTCTATCACAGGGCTGACATGTAGAGACAGACAGGTAACCAGTCTATCACAGGGAGACATGTAGAGACAGACAGGTAACCAGTCTATCACAGGGAGACATGTAGAGACAGACAGGTAACCAGTCTATCACAGGGCTGACATGTAGAGACAGACAGGCAACCAGTCTATCACAGGGCTGACATGTAGAGACAGACAGGTAACCAGTCTATCACAGGGCCGACATGTAGAGAAAGACAGGTAACCAGTCTATCACAGGGAGACATGTAGAGACAGACAGGTAACCAGTCTATCACAGGGAGACATGTAGAGACAGACAGGTAACCAGTCTATCATGGGGCCGACATGTAGAGACAGACAGGTAACCAGTCTATCACAGGGAGACATGTAGAGACAGACAGGTAACCAGTCTATCACAGGGGGACATGTAGAGACAGACAGGTAACCAGTCTATCACAGGGAGACATGTAGAGACAGACAGGTAACCAGTCTATCACAGGGAGACATGTAGAGACAGACAGGTAACCAGTCTATCACAGGGGGACATGTAGAGACAGACAGGTAACCAGTCTATCACAGGGAGACATGTAGAGACAGACAGGTAACCAGTCTATTACAGGGAGACATGTAGAGACAGACAGGTAACCAGTCTATCACAGGGAGACATGTAAAGACAGACAGGTAACCAGTCTATCACAGGGAGACATGTAGAGACAGACAGGTGACCAGTCTATCACAGGGAGACATGTAGAGACAGACAGGTAACCAGTCTATCACAGGGAGACAATAAAAGACAGACAGGTAACCAGTCTATCACAGGGCTGACATGTAGAGACAGACAGGTAACCAGTCTATCACAGGGAGACATGTAGAGACAGACAGGTAACCAGTCTATCACAGGGAGACATGTACAGACAGACAGGTAACCAGTCCATCACAGGGCTGACATGTAGAGACAGACAGGTAACCAGTCTATCACAGGGCTGACATGTAGAGACAGACAGGTAACCAGTCTATCATAGGGCTGACATGTAGAGACAGACAGGTAACCAGTCTATCACATGGAGACATGTGGAGACAGACAGGTAACCAGTCTATCACAGGGAGACATGTAGAGACAGACAGGTAACCAGTCTATCACAGGGAGACATGTAGAGACCGACAGGTAACCAGTCTATCACAGGGGGACATGTAGAGACAGACAGGTAACCAGTCTATCACAGGGAGACATGTAGAGACAGACAGGTAACCAGTCTATCACAGGGCTGACATGTAGAGACAGACAGGTAACCAGTCTATCACAGGGAGACATGTAGAGACAGACAGGTAACCAGTCTATCACGGGGCCGACATGTAGAGACAGACAGGTAACCAGTCTATCACAGGGAGACATGTAGAGACAGACAGGTAACCAGTCTATCACAGGGGGACATGTAGAGACAGACAGTTAACCAGTCTATCACAGGGAGACATGTAGAGACAGACAGGTAACCAGTCTATCACAGGGAGACATGTAGAGACAGACAGGTAACCAGTCTATCACAGGGAGACATGTACAGACAGACAGGTAACCAGTCTATCACAGGGCTGACATGTAGAGACAGACAGGTAACCAGTCTATCACAGGGCTGACATGTAGAGACAGACAGGTAACCAGTCTATCACAGGGAGACATGTAGAGACAGACAGGTAACCAGTCTATCACAGGGAGACATGTACAGACAGACAGGTAACCAGTCTATCACAGGGCTGACATGTAGAGACAGACAGGTAACCAGTCTATCACAAGGGGACATGTAGAGACAGACAGGTAACCAGTCTATCACAGGGAGACATGTAGAGACAGACAGGTAACCAGTCTATCACAGGGAGACATGTAGAGACAGACAGGTAACCAGTCTATCACAGGGCTGACATGTAGAGACAGACAGGTAACCAGTCTATCACAGGGAGACATGTAGAGACAGACAGGTAACCAGTCTATCACAGGGAGACATGTACAGACAGACAGGTAACCAGTCTATCACAGGGCTGACATGTAGAGACAGACAGGTAACCAGTCTATCACAAGGGGACATGTAGAGACAGACAGGTAACCAGTCTATCACAGGGAGACATGTAGAGACAGACAGGTAACCAGTCTATCACAGGGAGACATGTAGAGACAGACAGGTAACCAGTCTATCACAGGGAGACATGGAGAGACAGACAGGTAACCAGTCTATCACAGGGAGACATGTAAAGACAGACAGGTAACCAGTCTATCACAGGGAGACATGTAGAGACAGACAGGTGACCAGTCTATCACAGGGAGACATGTAGAGACAGACAGGTAACCAGTCTATCACAGGGGGACATGTAGAGACAGACAGGTAACCAGTCTATCACAGGGAGACATGTAGAGACAGACAGGTAACCAGTCTATCACAGGGAGACATGTAGAGACCGACAGGTAACCAGTCTTTCACAGGGGGACATGTAGAGACAGACAGGTAACCAGTCTATCACAGGGAGACATGTAGAGACAGACAGGTAACCAGTCTATCACAGGGAGACATGTAGAGACAGACAGGTAACCAGTCTATCACGGGGCCGACATTTAGAGACAGACAGGTAACCAGTCTATCACAGGGAGACATGTAGAGACAGACAGGTAACCAGTCTATCACAGGGCTGACATGTAGAGACAGACAGGTAACCAGTCTATCACAGGGAGACATGTAGAGACAGACAGGTAACCAGTCTATCACAGGGAGACATGTAGAGACAGACAGGTAACCAGTCTATCACAGGGCTGACATGTAGAGACAGACAGGCAACCAGTCTATCACAGGGCTGACATGTAGAGACAGACAGGTAACCAGTCTATCACAGGGCCGACATGTAGAGACAGACAGGTAACCAGTCTATCACAGGGAGACATGTAGAGACAGACAGGTAACCATTCTATCACAGGGAGACATGTAGAGACAGACAGGTAACCAGTCTATCATGGGGCCGACATGTAGAGACAGACAGGTAACCAGTCTATCACAGGGAGACATGTACAGACAGACAGGTAACCAGTCTATCACAGGGCTGACATGTAGAGACAGACAGGTAACCAGTCTATCACAGGGCTGACATGTAGAGACAGACAGGTAACCAGTCTATCATAGGGCTGACATGTAGAGACAGACAGGTAACCAGTCTATCACATGGAGACATGTGGAGACAGACAGGTAACCAGTCTATCACAGGGAGACATGTAGAGACAGACAGGTAACCAGTCTATCACAGGGAGACATGTAGAGACCGACAGGTAACCAGTCTATCACAGGGGGACATGTAGAGACAGACAGGTAACCAGTCTATCACAGGGCTGACATGTAGAGACAGACAGGTAACCAGTCTATCATAGGGCTGACATGTAGAGACAGACAGGTGACCAGTCTATCACAGGGCTGACATGTAGAGACAGACAGGTAACCAGTCTATCACAGGGAGACATGTAGAGACAGACAGGTAACCAGTCTATCACAGGGAGACATGTAGAGACAGACAGGTAACCAGTCTATCACAGGGCTGACATGTAGAGACAGACAGGCAACCAGTCTATCACAGGGCTGACATGTAGAGACAGACAGGTAACCAGTCTATCACAGGGCCGACATGTAGAGAAAGACAGGTAACCAGTCTATCACAGGGAGACATGTAGAGACAGACAGGTAACCAGTCTATCACAGGGAGACATGTAGAGACAGACAGGTAACCAGTCTATCATGGGGCCGACATGTAGAGACAGACAGGTAACCAGTCTATCACAGGGAGACATGTAGAGACAGACAGGTAACCAGTCTATCACAGGGGGACATGTAGAGACAGACAGTTAACCAGTCTATCACAGGGAGACATGTAGAGACAGACAGGTAACCAGTCTATCACAGGGAGACATGTAGAGACAGACAGGTAACCAGTCTATCACAGGGGGACATGTAGAGACAGACAGGTAACCAGTCTATCACAGGGAGACATGTAGAGACAGACAGGTAACCAGTCTATTACAGGGAGACATGTAGAGACAGACAGGTAACCAGTCTATCACAGGGAGACATGTAAAGACAGACAGGTAACCAGTCTATCACAGGGAGACATGTAGAGACAGACAGGTGACCAGTCTATCACAGGGAGACATGTAGAGACAGACAGGTAACCAGTCTATCACAGGGAGACAATAAAAGACAGACAGGTAACCAGTCTATCACAGGGCTGACATGTAGAGACAGACAGGTAACCAGTCTATCACAGGGAGACATGTAGAGACAGACAGGTAACCAGTCTATCACAGGGAGACATGTACAGACAGACAGGTAACCAGTCCATCACAGGGCTGACATGTAGAGACAGACAGGTAACCAGTCTATCACAGGGCTGACATGTAGAGACAGACAGGTAACCAGTCTATCATAGGGCTGACATGTAGAGACAGACAGGTAACCAGTCTATCACATGGAGACATGTGGAGACAGACAGGTAACCAGTCTATCACAGGGAGACATGTAGAGACAGACAGGTAACCAGTCTATCACAGGGAGACATGTAGAGACCGACAGGTAACCAGTCTATCACAGGGGGACATGTAGAGACAGACAGGTAACCAGTCTATCACAGGGAGACATGTAGAGACAGACAGGTAACCAGTCTATCACAGGGCTGACATGTAGAGACAGACAGGTAACCAGTCTATCACAGGGAGACATGTAGAGACAGACAGGTAACCAGTCTATCACGGGGCCGACATGTAGAGACAGACAGGTAACCAGTCTATCACAGGGAGACATGTAGAGACAGACAGGTAACCAGTCTATCACAGGGGGACATGTAGAGACAGACAGTTAACCAGTCTATCACAGGGAGACATGTAGAGACAGACAGGTAACCAGTCTATCACATGGAGACATGTAGAGACAGACAGGTAACCAGTCTATCACAGGGGGACATGTAGAGACAGACAGGTAACCAGTCTATCACAGGGAGACATGTAGAGACAGACAGGTAACCAGTCTATCACAGGGAGACATGGAGAGACAGACAGGTAACCAGTCTATCACAGGGAGACATGTAAAGACAGACAGGTAACCAGTCTATCACAGGGAGACATGTAGAGACAGACAGGTGACCAGTCTATCACAGGGAGACATGTAGAGACAGACAGGTAACCAGTCTATCACAGGGGGACATGTAGAGACAGACAGGTAACCAGTCTATCACAGGGAGACATGTAGAGACAGACAGGTAACCAGTCTATCACAGGGAGACATGTAGAGACCGACAGGTAACCAGTCTTTCACAGGGGGACATGTAGAGACAGACAGGTAACCAGTCTATCACAGGGAGACATGTAGAGACAGACAGGTAACCAGTCTATCACAGGGAGACATGTAGAGACAGACAGGTAACCAGTCTATCACGGGGCCGACATTTAGAGACAGACAGGTAACCAGTCTATCACAGGGAGACATGTAGAGACAGACAGGTAACCAGTCTATCACAGGGCTGACATGTAGAGACAGACAGGTAACCAGTCTATCACAGGGAGACATGTAGAGACAGACAGGTAACCAGTCTATCACAGGGAGACATGTAGAGACAGACAGGTAACCAGTCTATCACAGGGCTGACATGTAGAGACAGACAGGCAACCAGTCTATCACAGGGCTGACATGTAGAGACAGACAGGTAACCAGTCTATCACAGGGCCGACATGTAGAGACAGACAGGTAACCAGTCTATCACAGGGAGACATGTAGAGACAGACAGGTAACCAGTCTATCACAGGGAGACATGTAGAGACAGACAGGTAACCAGTCTATCATGGGGCCGACATGTAGAGACAGACAGGTAACCAGTCTATCACAGGGAGACATGTAGAGACAGACAGGTAACCAGTCTATCACAGGGGGACATGTAGAGACAGACAGGTAACCAGTCTATCACAGGGAGACATGTAGAGACAGACAGGTAACCAGTCTATCACAGGGAGACATGTAGAGACAGACAGGTAACCAGTCTATCACAGGGGGACATGTAGAGACAGACAGGTAACCAGTCTATCACAGGGAGACATGTAGAGACAGACAGGTAACCAGTCTATCACAGGGAGACATGTAGAGACAGACAGGTAACCAGTCTATCACAGGGAGACATGTAAAGACAGACAGGTAACCAGTCTATCACAGGGAGACATGTAGAGACAGACAGGTGACCAGTCTATCACAGGGAGACATGTAGAGACAGACAGGTAACCAGTCTATCACAGGGAGACATGTAGAGACAGACAGGTAACCAGTCTATCACAGGGCTGACATGTAGAGACAGACAGGTAACCAGTCTATCACAGGGAGACATGTAGAGACAGACAGGTAACCAGTCTATCACAGGGAGACATGTACAGACAGACAGGTAACCAGTCTATCACAGGGCTGACATGTAGAGACAGACAGGTAACCAGTCTATCACAGGGGGACATGTAGAGACAGACAGGTAACCAGTCTATCACAGGGAGACATGTAGAGACAGACAGGTAACCAGTCTATCACAGGGAGACATGTAGAGACAGACAGGTAACCAGTCTATCACAGGGAGACATGTAAAGACAGACAGGTAACCAGTCTATCACAGGGAGACATGTAGAGACAGACAGGTGACCAGTCTATCACAGGGAGACATGTAGAGACAGACAGGTAACCAGTCTATCACAGGGAGACATTTAGAGACAGACAGGTAACCAGTCTATCACAGGGAGACATGTACTGACAGACAGGTAACCAGTCTATCACAGGGCTGACATGTAGAGACAGACAGGTAACCAGTCTATCACAGGGCTGACATGTAGAGACAGACAGGTAACCAGTCTATCATAGGGCTGACATGTAGAGACAGACAGATAACCAGTCTATCACATGGAGACATGTGGAGACAGACAGGTAACCAGTCTATCACAGGGAGACATGTAGAGACAGACAGGTAACCAGTCTATACACAGGGAGACATGTAGAGACCGACAGGTAACCAGTCTATCACAGGGGGACATGTAGAGACAGACAGGTAACCAGTCTATCACAGGGCTGACATGTAGAGACAGACAGGTAACCAGTCTATCATAGGGCTGACATGTAGAGACAGACAGGTGACCAGTCTATCACAGGGCTGACATGTAGAGACAGACAGGTAACCAGTCTATCACAGGGAGACATGTAGAGACAGACAGGTAACCAGTCTATCACAGGGAGACATGTAGAGACAGACAGGTAACCAGTCTATCACAGGGCTGACATGTAGAGACAGACAGGCAACCAGTCTATCACAGGGCTGACATGTAGAGACAGACAGGTAACTAGTCTATCACAGGGCCGACATGTAGAGACAGACAGGTAACCAGTCTATCACAGGGAGACATGTAGAGACAGACAGGTAACCAGTCTATCACAGGGAGACATGTAGAGACAGACAGGTAACCAGTCTATCATGGGGCCGACATGTAGAGACAGACAGGTAACCAGTCTATCACAGGGAGACATGTAGAGACAGACAGGTAACCAGTCTATCACAGGGGGACATGTAGAGACAGACAGGTAACCAGTCTATCACAGGGAGACATGTAGAGACAGACAGGTAACCAGTCTATCACAGGGAGACATGTAGAGACAGACAGGTAACCAGTCTATCACAGGGGGACATGTAGAGACAGACAGGTAACCAGTCTATCACAGGGAGACATGTAGAGACAGACAGGTAACCAGTCTATCACAGGGAGACATGTAGAGACAGACAGGTAACCAGTCTATCACAGGGAGACATGTAAAGACAGACAGGTAACCAGTCTATCACAGGGAGACATGTAAAGACAGACAGGTAACCAGTCTATCACAGGGAGACATGTAGAGACAGACAGGTGACCAGTCTATCACAGGGAGACATGTACAGACAGACAGGTAACCAGTCTATCACAGGGCTGACATGTAGAGACAGACAGGTAACCAGTCTATCACAGGGCTGACATGTAGAGACAGACAGGTAACCAGTCTATCACAGGGAGACATGTAGAGACAGACAGGTAACCAGTCTATCACAGGGAGACATGTACAGACAGACAGGTAACCAGTCTATCACAGGGCTGACATGTAGAGACAGACAGGTAACCAGTCTATCACATGGAGACATGTACAGACAGACAGGTAACCAGTCTATCACAGGGGGACATGTAGAGACAGACAGGTAACCAGTCTATCACAGGGCTGACATGTAGAGACAGACAGGTAACCAGTCTATCATAGGGCTGACATGTAGAGACAGACAGGTAACCAGTCTATCACATGGAGACATGTGGAGACAGACAGGTAACCAGTCTATCACAGGGAGACATGTAGAGACAGACAGGTAACCAGTCTATCACAGGGAGACATGTAGAGAACGACAGGTAACCAGTCTATCACAGGGGGACATGTAGAGACAGACAGGTAACCAGTCTATCACAGGGAGACATGTAGAGACAGACAGGTAACCAGTCTATCACAGGGGGACATGTAGAGACAGACAGTTAACCAGTCTATCACAGGGAGACATGTAGAGACAGACAGGTAACCAGTCTATCACATGGAGACATGTAGAGACAGACAGGTAACCAGTCTATCACAGGGGGACATGTAGAGACAGACAGGTAACAAGTCTATCACAGGGAGACATGTAGAGACAGACAGGTAACCAGTCTATCACATGGAGACATGTAGAGACAGACAGGTAACCAGTCTATCACAGGGGGACATGTAGAGACAGACAGGTAACAAGTCTATCACAGGGAGACATGTAGAGACAGACAGGTAACCAGTCTATCACAGGGAGACATGGAGAGACAGACAGGTAACCAGTCTATCACAGGGAGACATGTAAAGACAGACAGGTAACCAGTCTATCACAGGGAGACATGTAGAGACAGACAGGTGACCAGTCTATCACAGGGAGACATGTAGAGACAGACAGGTAACCAGTCTATCACAGGGGGACATGTAGAGACAGACAGGTAACCAGTCTATCACAGGGAGACATGTAGAGACAGACAGGTAACCAGTCTATCACAGGGAGACATGTAGAGACCGACAGGTAACCAGTCTTTCACAGGGGGACATGTAGAGACAGACAGGTAACCAGTCTATCACAGGAGACATGTAGAGACAGACAGGTAACCAGTCTATCACAGGGAGACATGTAGAGACAGACAGGTAACCAGTCTATCACGGGGCCGACATTTAGAGACAGACAGGTAACCAGTCTATCACAGGGAGACATGTAGAGACAGACAGGTAACCAGTCTATCACAGGGAGACATGTAGAGACAGACAGGTAACCAGTCTATCACAGGGGGACATGTAGAGACAGACAGGTAACCAGTCTATCACAGGGAGACATGTAGAGACAGACAGGTAACCAGTCTATCACAGGGAGACATGTAGAGACAGACAGGTAACCAGTCTATCACAGGGAGACATGTAAAGACAGACAGGTAACCAGTCTATCACAGGGCTGACATGTAGAGACAGACAGGTAACCAGTCTATCACAGGGCCGACATGTAGAGACAGACAGGTAACCAGTCTATCACAGGGAGACATGTAGAGACAGACAGGTAACCAGTCTATCACAGGGAGACATGTAGAGACAGACAGGTAACCAGTCTATCACAGGGAGACATGTAGAGACAGACAGGTAACCAGTCTATCACAGGGAGACATGTAAAGACAGACAGGTAACCAGTCTATCACAGGGAGACATGTAGAGACAGACAGGTGACCAGTCTATCACAGGGAGACATGTACAGACAGACAGGTAACCAGTCTATCACAGGGCTGACATGTAGAGACAGACAGGTAACCAGTCTATCACAGGGCTGACATGTAGAGACAGACAGTTAACCAGTCTATCAAAGGGCTGACATGTAGAGACAGACAGGTAACCAGTCTATCACATGGAGACATGTGGAGACAGACAGTTAACCAGTCTATCACAGGGAGACATGTAGAGACAGACAGGTAACCAGTCTATCACAGGGAGACATGTAGAGACCGACAGGTAACCAGTCTATCACAGGGGGACATGTAGAGACAGACAGGTAACCAGTCTATCACAGGGCTGACATGTAGAGACAGACAGGTAACCAGTCTATCATAGGGCTGACATGTAGAGACAGACAGGTGACCAGTCTATCACAGGGCTGACATGTAGAGACAGACAGGTAACCAGTCTATCACAGGGAGACATGTAGAGACAGACAGGTAACCAGTCTATCACAGGGCTGACATGTAGAGACAGACAGGGAACCAGTCTATCACAGGGCTGACATGTAGAGACAGACAGGTAACCAGTCTATCACAGGGCCGACATGTAGAGACAGACAGGTAACCAGTCTATCACAGGGAGACATGTAGAGACAGACAGGTAACCAGTCTATCACAGGGAGACATGTAGAGACAGACAGGTAACCAGTCTATCATGGGGCCGACATGTAGAGACAGACAGGTAACCAGTCTATCACAGGGAGACATGTAGAGACAGACAGGTAACCAGTCTATCACAGGGGGACATGTAGAGACAGACAGGTAACCAGTCTATCACAGGGAGACATGTAGAGACAGACAGGTAACCAGTCTATCACAGGGAGACATGTAGAGACAGACAGGTAACCAGTCTATCACAGGGGGACATGTAGAGACAGACAGGTAACCAGTCTATCACAGGGAGACATGTAGAGACAGACAGGTAACCAGTCTATCACAGGGAGACATGTAGAGACAGACAGGTAACCAGTCTATCACAGGGAGACATGTAAAGACAGACAGGTAACCAGTCTATCACAGGGAGACATGTAGAGACAGACAGGTGACCAGTCTATCACAGGGAGACATGTAGAGACAGACAGGTAACCAGTCTATCACAGGGAGACATGTAGAGACAGACAGGTAACCAGTCTATCACAGGGCTGACATGTAGAGACAGACAGGTAACCAGTCTATCACAGGGAGACATGTAGAGACAGACAGGTAACCAGTCCATCACAGGGAGACATGTACAGACAGACAGGTAACCAGTCTATCACAGGGCTGACATGTAGAGACAGACAGGTAACCAGTCTATCACAGGGGGACATGTAGAGACAGACAGGTAACCAGTCTATCACAGGGAGACATGTAGAGACAGACAGGTAACCAGTCTATCACAGGGAGACATGTAGAGACAGACAGGTAACCAGTCTATCACAGGGAGACATGTAAAGACAGACAGGTAACCAGTCTATCACAGGGAGACATGTAGAGACAGACAGGTGACCAGTCTATCACAGGGAGACATGTAGAGACAGACAGGTAACCAGTCTATCACAGGGAGACATGTAGAGACAGACAGGTAACCAGTCTATCACAGGGAGACATGTACTGACAGACAGGTAACCAGTCTATCACAGGGCTGACATGTAGAGACAGACAGGTAACCAGTCTATCACAGGGCTGACATGTAGAGACAGACAGGTAACCAGTCTATCATAGGGCTGACATGTAGAGACAGACAGGTAACCAGTCTATCACATGGAGACATGTGGAGACAGACAGGTAACCAGTCTATCACAGGGAGACATGTAGAGACAGACAGGTAACCAGTCTATCACAGGGAGACATGTAGAGACCGACAGGTAACCAGTCTATCACAGGGGGACATGTAGAGACAGACAGGTAACCAGTCTATCACAGGGCTGACATGTAGAGACAGACAGGTAACCAGTCTATCATAGGGCTGACATGTAGAGACAGACAGGTGACCAGTCTATCACAGGGCTGACATGTAGAGACAGACAGGTAACCAGTCTATCACAGGGAGACATGTAGAGACAGACAGGTAACCAGTCTATCACAGGGAGACATGTAGAGACAGACAGGTAACCAGTCTATCACAGGGCTGACATGTAGAGACAGACAGGCAACCAGTCTATCACAGGGCTGACATGTAGAGACAGACAGGTAACTAGTCTATCACAGGGCCGACATGTAGAGACAGACAGGTAACCAGTCTATCACAGGGAGACATGTAGAGACAGACAGGTAACCAGTCTATCACAGGGAGACATGTAGAGACAGACAGGTAACCAGTCTATCATGGGGCCGACATGTAGAGACAGACAGGTAACCAGTCTATCACAGGGAGACATGTAGAGACAGACAGGTAACCAGTCTATCACAGGGGGACATGTAGAGACAGACAGGTAACCAGTCTATCACAGGGAGACATGTAGAGACAGACAGGTAACCAGTCTATCACAGGGAGACATGTAGAGACAGACAGGTAACCAGTCTATCACAGGGGGACATGTAGAGACAGACAGGTAACCAGTCTATCACAGGGAGACATGTAGAGACAGACAGGTAACCAGTCTATCACAGGGAGACATGTAGAGACAGACAGGTAACCAGTCTATCACAGGGAGACATGTAAAGACAGACAGGTAACCAGTCTATCACAGGGAGACATGTAAAGACAGACAGGTAACCAGTCTATCACAGGGAGACATGTAGAGACAGACAGGTGACCAGTCTATCACAGGGAGACATGTACAGACAGACAGGTAACCAGTCTATCACAGGGCTGACATGTAGAGACAGACAGGTAACCAGTCTATCACAGGGCTGACATGTAGAGACAGACAGGTAACCAGTCTATCACAGGGAGACATGTAGAGACAGACAGGTAACCAGTCTATCACAGGGAGACATGTACAGACAGACAGGTAACCAGTCTATCACAGGGCTGACATGTAGAGACAGACAGGTAACCAGTCTATCACATGGAGACATGTACAGACAGACAGGTAACCAGTCTATCACAGGGGGACATGTAGAGACAGACAGGTAACCAGTCTATCACAGGGCTGACATGTAGAGACAGACAGGTAACCAGTCTATCATAGGGCTGACATGTAGAGACAGACAGGTAACCAGTCTATCACATGGAGACATGTGGAGACAGACAGGTAACCAGTCTATCACAGGGAGACATGTAGAGACAGACAGGTAACCAGTCTATCACAGGGAGACATGTAGAGAACGACAGGTAACCAGTCTATCACAGGGGGACATGTAGAGACAGACAGGTAACCAGTCTATCACAGGCAGACATGTAGAGACAGACAGGTAACCAGTCTATCACAGGGGGACATGTAGAGACAGACAGTTAACCAGTCTATCACAGGGAGACATGTAGAGACAGACAGGTAACCAGTCTATCACATGGAGACATGTAGAGACAGACAGGTAACCAGTCTATCACAGGGGGACATGTAGAGACAGACAGGTAACCAGTCTATCACAGGGAGACATGTAGAGACAGACAGGTAACCAGTCTATCACAGGGAGACATGGAGAGACAGACAGGTAACCAGTCTATCACAGGGAGACATGTAAAGACAGACAGGTAACCAGTCTATCACAGGGAGACATGTAGAGACAGACAGGTGACCAGTCTATCACAGGGAGACATGTAGAGACAGACAGGTAACCAGTCTATCACAGGGGGACATGTAGAGACAGACAGGTAACCAGTCTATCACAGGGAGACATGTAGAGACAGACAGGTAACCAGTCTATCACAGGGAGACATGTAGAGACCGACAGGTAACCAGTCTTTCACAGGGGGACATGTAGAGACAGACAGGTAACCAGTCTATCACAGGAGACATGTAGAGACAGACAGGTAACCAGTCTATCACAGGGAGACATGTAGAGACAGACAGGTAACCAGTCTATCACGGGGCCGACATTTAGAGACAGACAGGTAACCAGTCTATCACAGGGAGACATGTAGAGACAGACAGGTAACCAGTCTATCACAGGGAGACATGTAGAGACAGACAGGTAACCAGTCTATCACAGGGGGACATGTAGAGACAGACAGGTAACCAGTCTATCACAGGGAGACATGTAGAGACAGACAGGTAACCAGTCTATCACAGGGAGACATATAGAGACAGACAGGTAACCAGTCTATCACAGGGAGACATGTAAAGACAGACAGGTAACCAGTCTATCACAGGGCTGACATGTAGAGACAGACAGGTAACCAGTCTATCACAGGGCCGACATGTAGAGACAGACAGGTAACCAGTCTATCACAGGGAGACATGTAGAGACAGACAGGTAACCAGTCTATCACAGGGAGACATGTAGAGACAGACAGGTAACCAGTCTATCACAGGGAGACATGTAGAGACAGACAGGTAACCAGTCTATCACAGGGAGACATGTAAAGACAGACAGGTAACCAGTCTATCAAAGGGCTGACATGTAGAGACAGACAGGTAACCAGTCTATCACATGGAGACATGTGGAGACAGACAGTTAACCAGTCTATCACAGGGAGACATGTAGAGACAGACAGGTAACCAGTCTATCACAGGGAGACATGTAGAGACCGACAGGTAACCAGTCTATCACAGGGGGACATGTAGAGACAGACAGGTAACCAGTCTATCACAGGGCTGACATGTAGAGACAGACAGGTAACCAGTCTATCATAGGGCTGACATGTAGAGACAGACAGGTGACCAGTCTATCACAGGGCTGACATGTAGAGACAGACAGGTAACCAGTCTATCACAGGGAGACATGTAGAGACAGACAGGTGACCAGTCTATCACAGGGAGACATGTAGAGACAGACAGGTAACCAGTCTATCACAGGGAGACATGTAGAGACAGACAGGTAACCAGTCTATCACAGGGAGACATGTACAGACAGACAGGTAACCAGTCTATCACAAGGCTGACATGTAGAGACAGACAGGTAACCAGTCTATCACAGGGCTGACATGTAGAGACAGACAGGTAACCAGTCTATCAAAGGGCTGACATGTAGAGACAGACAGGTAACCAGTCTATCACATGGAGACATGTGGAGACAGACAGGTAACCAGTCTATCACAGGGAGACATGTAGAGACAGACAGGTAACCAGTCTATCACAGGGAGACATGTAGAGACCGACAGGTAACCAGTCTATCACAGGGGGACATGTAGAGACAGACAGGTAACCAGTCTATCACAGGGCTGACATGTAGAGACAGACAGGTGACCAGTCTATCACAGGGCTGACATGTAGAGACAGACAGGTAACCAGTCTATCACAGGGAGACATGTAGAGACAGACAGGTAACCAGTCTATCACAGGGAGACATGTAGAGACAGACAGGTAACCAGTCTATCACAGGGCTGACATGTAGAGACAGACAGGCAACCAGTCTATCACAGGGCTGACATGTAGAGACAGACAGGTAACCAGTCTATCACAGGGAGACATGTAGAGACAGACAGGTAACCAGTCTATCACAGGGAGACATGTAGAGACAGACAGGTAACCAGTCTATCATGGGGCCGACATGTAGAGACAGACAGGTAACCAGTCTATCACAGGGAGACATGTAGAGACAGACAGGTAACCAGTCTATCACAGGGGGACATGTAGAGACAGACAGGTAACCAGTCTATCACAGGGAGACATGTAGAGACAGACAGGTAACCAGTCTATCACAGGGAGACATGTAGAGACAGACAGGTAACCAGTCTATCACAGGGGGACATGTAGAGACAGACAGGTAACCAGTCTATCACAGGGAGACATGTAGAGACAGACAGGTAACCAGTCTATCACAGGGAGACATGTAGAGACAGACAGGTAACCAGTCTATCACAGGGAGACATGTAAAGACAGACAGGTAACCAGTCTATCACAGGGAGACATGTAGAGACAGACAGGTGACCAGTCTATCACAGGGAGACATGTTGAGACAGACAGGTAACCAGTCTATCACAGGGAGACATGTAGAGACAGACAGGTAACCAGTCTATCACAGGGCTGACATGTAGAGACAGACAGGTAACCAGTCTATCACAGGGAGACATGTAGAGACAGACAGGTAACCAGTCTATCACAGGGAGACATGTACAGACAGACAGGTAACCAGTCTATCACAGGGCTGACATGTAGAGACAGACAGGTAACCAGTCTATCACAGGGGGACATGTAGAGACAGACAGGTAACCAGTCTATCACAGGGAGACATGTAGAGACAGACAGGTAACCAGTCTATCACAGGGAGACATGTAGAGACAGACAGGTAACCAGTCTATCACAGGGAGACATGTAAAGACAGACAGGTAACCAGTCTATCACAGGGAGACATGTAGAGACAGACAGGTGACCAGTCTATCACAGGGAGACATGTAGAGACAGACAGGTAACCAGTCTATCACAGGGAGACATGTAGAGACAGACAGGTAACCAGTCTATCACAGGGAGACATGTACAGACAGACAGGTAACCAGTCTATCACAGGGCTGACATGTAGAGACAGACAGGTAACCAGTCTATCACAGGGCTGACATGTAGAGACAGACAGGTAACCAGTCTATCATAGGGCTGACATGTAGAGACAGACAGGTAACCAGTCTATCACATGGAGACATGTGGAGACAGACAGGTAACCAGTCTATCACAGGGAGACATGTAGAGACAGACAGGTAACCAGTCTATCACAGGGAGACATGTAGAGACCGACAGGTAACCAGTCTATCACAGGGGGACATGTAGAGACAGACAGGTAACCAGTCTATCACAGGGCTGACATGTAGAGACAGACAGGTAACCAGTCTATCATAGGGCTGACATGTAGAGACAGACAGGTGACCAGTCTATCACAGGGCTGACATGTAGAGACAGACAGGTAACCAGTCTATCACAGGGAGACATGTAGAGACAGACAGGTAACCAGTCTATCACAGGGAGACATGTAGAGACAGACAGGTAACCAGTCTATCACAGGGCTGACATGTAGAGACAGACAGGCAACCAGTCTATCACAGGGCTGAACATGTAGAGACAGACAGGTAACCAGTCTATCACAGGGCCGACATGTAGAGAAAGACAGGTAACCAGTCTATCACAGGGAGACATGTAGAGACAGACAGGTAACCAGTCTATCACAGGGAGACATGTAGAGACAGACAGGTAACCAGTCTATCATGGGGCCGACATGTAGAGACAGACAGGTAACCAGTCTATCACAGGGAGACATGTAGAGACAGACAGGTAACCAGTCTATCACAGGGGGACATGTAGAGACAGACAGGTAACCAGTCTATCACAGGGAGACATGTAGAGACAGACAGGTAACCAGTCTATCACAGGGAGACATGTAGAGACAGACAGGTAACCAGTCTATCACAGGGAGACATGTAGAGACAGACAGGTAACCAGTCTATCACAGGGGGACATGTAGAGACAGACAGGTAACCAGTCTATCACAGGGAGACATGTAGAGACAGACAGGTAACCAGTCTATCACAGGGAGACATGTAGAGACAGACAGGTAACCAGTCTATCACAGGGAGACATGTAGAGACAGACAGGTGACCAGTCTATCACAGGGAGACATGTAGAGACAGACAGGTAACCAGTCTATCACAGGGAGACATGTAGAGACAGACAGGTAACCAGTCTATCACAGGGCTGACATGTAGAGACAGACAGGTAACCAGTCTATCACAGGGAGACATGTAGACACAGACAGGTAACCAGTCTATCACAGGGAGACATGTACAGACAGACAGGTAACCAGTCTATCACAGGGCTGACATGTAGAGACAGACAGGTAACCAGTCTATCACAGGGGGACATGTAGAGACAGACAGGTAACCAGTCTATCACAGGGAGACATGTAGAGACAGACAGGTAACCAGTCTATCACAGGGAGACATGTAGAGACAGACAGGTAACCAGTCTATCACAGGGAGACATGTAAAGACAGACAGGTAACCAGTCTATCACAGGGAGACATGTAGAGACAGACAGGTGACCAGTCTATCACAGGGAGACATGTAGAGACAGACAGGTAACCAGTCTATCACAGGGAGACATGTAGAGACAGACAGGTAACCAGTCTATCACAGGGAGACATGTACAGACAGACAGGTAACCAGTCTATCACAGGGCTGACATGTAGAGACAGACAGGTAACCAGTCTATCACAGGGCTGACATGTAGAGACAGACAGGTAACCAGTCTATCATAGGGCTGACATGTAGAGACAGACAGGTAACCAGTCTATCACATGGAGACATGTGGAGACAGACAGGTAACCAGTCTATCACAGGGAGACATGTAGAGACAGACAGGTAACCAGTCTATCACAGGGAGACATGTAGAGACCGACAGGTAACCAGTCTATCACAGGGGGACATGTAGAGACAGACAGGTAACCAGTCTATCACAGGGCTGACATGTAGAGACAGACAGGTAACCAGTCTATCATAGGGCTGACATGTAGAGACAGACAGGTGACCAGTCTATCACAGGGCTGACATGTAGAGACAGACAGGTAACCAGTCTATCACAGGGAGACATGTAGAGACAGACAGGTAACCAGTCTATCACAGGGAGACATGTAGAGACAGACAGGTAACCAGTCTATCACAGGGCTGACATGTAGAGACAGACAGGCAACCAGTCTATCACAGGGCTGACATGTAGAGACAGACAGGTAACCAGTCTATCACAGGGCCGACATGTAGAGAAAGACAGGTAACCAGTCTATCACAGGGAGACATGTAGAGACAGACAGGTAACCAGTCTATCACAGGGAGACATGTAGAGACAGACAGGTAACCAGTCTATCATGGGGCCGACATGTAGAGACAGACAGGTAACCAGTCTATCACAGGGAGACATGTAGAGACAGACAGGTAACCAGTCTATCACAGGGGGACATGTAGAGACAGACAGGTAACCAGTCTATCACAGGGAGACATGTAGAGACAGACAGGTAACCAGTCTATCACAGGGAGACATGTAGAGACAGACAGGTAACCAGTCTATCACAGGGGGACATGTAGAGACAGACAGGTAACCAGTCTATCACAGGGAGACATGTAGAGACAGACAGGTGACCAGTCTATCACAGGGAGACATGTAGAGACAGACAGGTAACCAGTCTATCACAGGGAGACAATAAGAGACAGACAGGTAACCAGTCTATCACAGGGCTGACATGTAGAGACAGACAGGTAACCAGTCTATCACAGGGAGACATGTAGAGACAGACAGGTAACCAGTCTATCACAGGGAGACATGTACAGACAGACAGGTAACCAGTCTATCACAGGGCTGACATGTAGAGACAGACAGGTAACCAGTCTATCACAGGGCTGACATGTAGAGACAGACAGGTAACCAGTCTATCATAGGGCTGACATGTAGAGACAGACAGGTAACCAGTCTATCACATGGAGACATGTGGAGACAGACAGGTAACCAGTCTATCACAGGGAGACATGTAGAGACAGACAGGTAACCAGTCTATCACAGGGAGACATGTAGAGACCGACAGGTAACCAGTCTATCACAGGGGGACATGTAGAGACAGACAGGTAACCAGTCTATCACAGGGAGACATGTAGAGACAGACAGGTAACCAGTCTATCACAGGGAGACATGTAGAGACAGACAGGTAACCAGTCTATCACGGGGCCGACATGTAGAGACAGACAGGTAACCAGTCTATCACAGGGAGACATGTAGAGACAGACAGGTAACCAGTCTATCACAGGGGGACATGTAGAGACAGACAGTTAACCAGTCTATCACAGGGAGACATGTAGAGACAGACAGGTAACCAGTCTATCACATGGAGACATGTAGAGACAGACAGGTAACCAGTCTATCACAGGGGGACATGTAGAGACAGACAGGTAACCAGTCTATCACAGGGAGACATGTAGAGACAGACAGGTAACCAGTCTATCACAGGGAGACATGGAGAGACAGACAGGTAACCAGTCTATCACAGGGAGACATGTAAAGACAGACAGGTAACCAGTCTATCACAGGGAGACATGTAGAGACAGACAGGTGACCAGTCTATCACAGGGAGACATGTAGAGACAGACAGGTAACCAGTCTATCACAGGGGGACATGTAGAGACAGACAGGTAACCAGTCTATCACAGGGAGACATGTAGAGACAGACAGGTAACCAGTCTATCACAGGGAGACATGTAGAGACCGACAGGTAACCAGTCTTTCACAGGGGGACATGTAGAGACAGACAGGTAACCAGTCTATCACAGGGAGACATGTAGAGACAGACAGGTAACCAGTCTATCACAGGGAGACATGTAGAGACAGACAGGTAACTAGTCTATCACGGGGCCGACATTTAGAGACAGACAGGTAACCAGTCTATCACAGGGAGACATGTAGAGACAGACAGGTAACCAGTCTATCACAGGGCTGACATGTAGAGACAGACAGGTAACCAGTCTATCACAGGGAGACATGTAGAGACAGACAGGTAACCAGTCTATCACAGGGAGACATGTAGAGACAGACAGGTAACCAGTCTATCACAGGGCTGACATGTAGAGACAGACAGGCAACCAGTCTATCACAGGGCTGACATGTAGAGACAGACAGGTAACCAGTCTATCACAGGGCCTACATGTAGAGACAGACAGGCAACCAGTCTATCACAGGGCTGACATGTAGAGACAGACAGGTAACCAGTCTATCACAGGGCCGACATGTAGAGAAAGACAGGTAACCAGTCTATCACAGGGAGACATGTAGAGACAGACAGGTAACCAGTCTATCACAGGGAGACATGTAGAGACAGACAGGTAACCAGTCTATCATGGGGCCGACATGTAGAGACAGACAGGTAACCAGTCTATCACAGGGAGACATGTAGAGACAGACAGGTAACCAGTCTATCACAGGGGGACATGTAGAGACAGACAGGTAACCAGTCTATCACAGGGAGACATGTAGAGACAGACAGGTAACCAGTCTATCACAGGGAGACATGTAGAGACAGACAGGTGACCAGTCTATCACAGGGAGACATGTAGAGACAGACAGGTAACCAGTCTATCACAGGGAGACAATAAGAGACAGACAGGTAACCAGTCTATCACAGGGCTGACATGTAGAGACAGACAGGTAACCAGTCTATCACAGGGAGACATGTAGAGACAGACAGGTAACCAGTCTATCACAGGGAGACATGTACAGACAGACAGGTAACCAGTCTATCACAGGGCTGACATGTAGAGACAGACAGGTAACCAGTCTATCACAGGGCTGACATGTAGAGACAGACAGGTAACCAGTCTATCATAGGGCTGACATGTAGAGACAGACAGGTAACCAGTCTATCACATGGAGACATGTGGAGACAGACAGGTAACCAGTCTATCACAGGGAGACATGTAGAGACAGACAGGTAACCAGTCTATCACAGGGAGACATGTAGAGACCGACAGGTAACCAGTCTATCACAGGGGGACATGTAGAGACAGACAGATAACCAGTCTATCACAGGGAGACATGTAGAGACAGACAGGTAACCAGTCTATCACAGGGAGACATGTAGAGACAGACAGGTAACCAGTCTATCACGGGGCCGACATGTAGAGACAGACAGGTAACCAGTCTATCACAGGGAGACATGTAGAGACAGACAGGTAACCAGTCTATCACAGGGGGACATGTAGAGACAGACAGTTAACCAGTCTATCACAGGGAGACATGTAGAGACAGACAGGTAACCAGTCTATCACATGGAGACATGTAGAGACAGACAGGTAAACAGTCTATCACAGGGGGACATGTAGAGACAGACAGGTAACCAGTCTATCACAGGGAGACATGTAGAGACAGACAGGTAACCAGTCTATCACAGGGAGACATGGAGAGACAGACAGGTAACCAGTCTATCACAGGGAGACATGTAAAGACAGACAGGTAACCAGTCTATCACAGGGAGACATGTAGAGACAGACAGGTGACCAGTCTATCACAGGGAGACATGTAGAGACAGACAGGTAACCAGTCTATCACAGGGGGACATGTAGAGACAGACAGGTAACCAGTCTATCACAGGGAGACATGTAGAGACAGACAGGTAACCAGTCTATCACAGGGAGACATGTACAGACAGACAGGTAACCAGTCTATCACAGGGCTGACATGTAGAGACAGACAGGTAACCAGTCTATCACAGGGCTGACATGTAGAGACAGACAGGTAACCAGTCTATCATAGGGCTGACATGTAGAGACAGACAGGTAACCAGTCTATCACATGGAGACATGTGGAGACAGACAGGTAACCAGTCTATCACAGGGAGACATGTAGAGACAGACAGGTAACCAGTCTATCACAGGGCTGACATGTAGAGACAGACAGGTAACCAGTCTATCACAGGGCTGACATGTAGAGACAGACAGGTAACCAGTCTATCATAGGGCTGACATGTAGAGACAGACAGGTAACCAGTCTATCACATGGAGACATGTGGAGACAGACAGGTAACCAGTCTATCACAGGGAGACATGTAGAGACAGACAGGTAACCAGTCTATCACAGGGAGACATGTAGAGACCGACAGGTAACCAGTCTATCACAGGGGGACATGTAGAGACAGACAGATAACCAGTCTATCACAGGGAGACATGTAGAGACAGACAGGTAACCAGTCTATCACAGGGAGACATGTAGAGACAGACAGGTAACCAGTCTATCACGGGGCCGACATGTAGAGACAGACAGGTAACCAGTCTATCACAGGGAGACATGTAGAGACAGACAGGTAACCAGTCTATCACAGGGGGACATGTAGAGACAGACAGTTAACCAGTCTATCACAGGGAGACATGTAGAGACAGACAGGTAACCAGTCTATCACATGGAGACATGTAGAGACAGACAGGTAACCAGTCTATCACAGGGCCGACATGTAGAGACAGACAGGTAACCAGTCTATCACAGGGAGACATGTAGAGACAGACAGGTAACCAGTCTATCACAGGGAGACATGTAGAGACAGACAGGTAACCAGTCTATCACAGGGAGACATGTAGAGACAGACAGGTAACCAGTCTATCACAGGGAGACATGTAAAGACAGACAGGTAACCAGTCTATCACAGGGAGACATGTAGAGACAGACAGGTGACCAGTCTATCACAGGGAGACATGTACAGACAGACAGGTAACCAGTCTATCACAGGGCTGACATGTAGAGACAGACAGGTAACCAGTCTATCACAGGGCTGACATGTAGAGACAGACAGTTAACCAGTCTATCAAAGGGCTGACATGTAGAGACAGACAGGTAACCAGTCTATCACATGGAGACATGTGGAGACAGACAGTTAACCAGTCTATCACAGGGAGACATGTAGAGACAGACAGGTAACCAGTCTATCACAGGGAGACATGTAGAGACCGACAGGTAACCAGTCTATCACAGGGGGACATGTAGAGACAGACAGGTAACCAGTCTATCACAGGGCTGACATGTAGAGACAGACAGGTAACCAGTCTATCATAGGGCTGACATGTAGAGACAGACAGGTGACCAGTCTATCACAGGGCTGACATGTAGAGACAGACAGGTAACCAGTCTATCACAGGGAGACATGTAGAGACAGACAGGTGACCAGTCTATCACAGGGAGACATGTAGAGACAGACAGGTAACCAGTCTATCACAGGGAGACATGTAGAGACAGACAGGTAACCAGTCTATCACAGGGAGACATGTACAGACAGACAGGTAACCAGTCTATCACAAGGCTGACATGTAGAGACAGACAGGTAACCAGTCTATCACAGGGCTGACATGTAGAGACAGACAGGTAACCAGTCTATCAAAGGGCTGACATGTAGAGACAGACAGGTAACCAGTCTATCACATGGAGACATGTGGAGACAGACAGGTAACCAGTCTATCACAGGGAGACATGTAGAGACAGACAGGTAACCAGTCTATCACAGGGAGACATGTAGAGACCGACAGGTAACCAGTCTATCACAGGGGGACATGTAGAGACAGACAGGTAACCAGTCTATCACAGGGCTGACATGTAGAGACAGACAGGTAACCAGTCTATCATAGGGCTGACATGTAGAGACAGACAGGTGACCAGTCTATCACAGGGCTGACATGTAGAGACAGACAGGTAACCAGTCTATCACAGGGAGACATGTAGAGACAGACAGGTAACCAGTCTATCACAGGGAGACATGTAGAGACAGACAGGTAACCAGTCTATCACAGGGCTGACATGTAGAGACAGACAGGCAACCAGTCTATCACAGGGCTGACATGTAGAGACAGACAGGTAACCAGTCTATCACAGGGAGACATGTAGAGACAGACAGGTAACCAGTCTATCACAGGGAGACATGTAGAGACAGACAGGTAACCAGTCTATCATGGGGCCGACATGTAGAGACAGACAGGTAACCAGTCTATCACAGGGAGACATGTAGAGACAGACAGGTAACCAGTCTATCACAGGGGGACATGTAGAGACAGACAGGTAACCAGTCTATCACAGAGAGACATGTAGAGACAGACAGGTAACCAGTCTATCACAGGGAGACATGTAGAGACAGACAGGTAACCAGTCTATCACAGGGGGACATGTAGAGACAGACAGGTAACCAGTCTATCACAGGGAGACATGTAGAGACAGACAGGTAACCAGTCTATCACAGGGAGACATGTAGAGACAGACAGGTAACCAGTCTATCACAGGGAGACATGTAAAGACAGACAGGTAACCAGTCTATCACAGGGAGACATGTAGAGACAGACAGGTGACCAGTCTATCACAGGGAGACATGTAGAGACAGACAGGTAACCAGTCTATCACAGGGAGACATGTAGAGACAGACAGGTAACCAGTCTATCACAGGGCTGACATGTAGAGACAGACAGGTAACCAGTCTATCACAGGGGGACATGTAGAGACAGACAGGTAACCAGTCTATCACAGGGAGACATGTAGAGACAGACAGGTAACCAGTCTATCACAGGGAGACATGTAGAGACAGACAGGTAACCAGTCTATCACAGGGAGACATGTAAAGACAGACAGGTAACCAGTCTATCACAGGGAGACATGTAGAGACAGACAGGTGACCAGTCTATCACAGGGAGACATGTAGAGACAGACAGGTAACCAGTCTATCACAGGGAGACATGTAGAGACAGACAGGTAACCAGTCTATCACAGGGAGACATGTACAGACAGACAGGTAACCAGTCTATCACAGGGCTGACATGTAGAGACAGACAGGTAACCAGTCTATCACAGGGCTGACATGTAGAGACAGACAGGTAACCAGTCTATCATAGGGCTGACATGTAGAGACAGACAGGTAACCAGTCTATCACATGGAGACATGTGGAGACAGACAGGTAACCAGTCTATCACAGGGAGACATGTAGAGACAGACAGGTAACCAGTCTATCACAGGGAGACATGTAGAGACCGACAGGTAACCAGTCTATCACAGGGGGACATGTAGAGACAGACAGGTAACCAGTCTATCACAGGGCTGACATGTAGAGACAGACAGGCAACCAGTCTATCACAGGGCTGAACATGTAGAGACAGACAGGTAACCAGTCTATCACAGGGCCGACATGTAGAGAAAGACAGGTAACCAGTCTATCACAGGGAGACATGTAGAGACAGACAGGTAACCAGTCTATCACAGGGAGACATGTAGAGACAGACAGGTAACCAGTCTATCACAGGGAGACATGTAAAGACAGACAGGTAACCAGTCTATCACAGGGAGACATGTAGAGACAGACAGGTGACCAGTCTATCACAGGGAGACATGTAGAGACAGACAGGTAACCAGTCTATCACAGGGAGACATGTAGAGACAGACAGGTAACCAGTCTATCACAGGGAGACATGTACAGACAGACAGGTAACCAGTCTATCACAGGGCTGACATGTAGAGACAGACAGGTAACCAGTCTATCACAGGGAGACATGTAGAGACAGACAGGTAACCAGTCTATCACAGGGAGACATGTAGAGACCGACAGGTAACCAGTCTATCACAGGGGGACATGTAGAGACAGACAGGTAACCAGTCTATCACAGGGCTGACATGTAGAGACAGACAGGTAACCAGTCTATCATAGGGCTGACATGTAGAGACAGACAGGTGACCAGTCTATCACAGGGCTGACATGTAGAGACAGACAGGTAACCAGTCTATCACAGGGAGACATGTAGAGACAGACAGGTAACAAGTCTATCACAGGGAGACATGTAGAGACAGACAGGTAACCAGTCTATCACAGGGCTGACATGTAGAGACAGACAGGCAACCAGTCTATCACAGGGCTGACATGTAGAGACAGACAGGTAACCAGTCTATCACAGGGCCGACATGTAGAGAAAGACAGGTAACCAGTCTATCACAGGGAGACATGTAGAGACAGACAGGTAACCAGTCTATCACAGGGAGACATGTAGAGACAGACAGGTAACCAGTCTATCATGGGGCCGACATGTAGAGACAGACAGGTAACCAGTCTATCACAGGGAGACATGTAGAGACAGACAGGTAACCAGTCTATCACAGGGGGACATGTAGAGACAGACAGGTAACCAGTCTATCACAGGGAGACATGTAGAGACAGACAGGTAACCAGTCTATCACAGGGAGACATGTAGAGACAGACAGGTAACCAGTCTATCACAGGGGGACATGTAGAGACAGACAGGTAACCAGTCTATCACAGGGAGACATGTAGAGACAGACAGGTGACCAGTCTATCACAGGGAGACATGTAGAGACAGACAGGTAACCAGTCTATCACAGGGAGACAATAAGAGACAGACAGGTAACCAGTCTATCACAGGGCTGACATGTAGAGACAGACAGGTAACCAGTCTATCACAGGGAGACATGTAGAGACAGACAGGTAACCAGTCTATCACAGGGAGACATGTACAGACAGACAGGTAACCAGTCTATCACAGGGCTGACATGTAGAGACAGACAGGTAACCAGTCTATCACAGGGCTGACATGTAGAGACAGACAGGTAACCAGTCTATCATAGGGCTGACATGTAGAGACAGACAGGTAACCAGTCTATCACATGGAGACATGTGGAGACAGACAGGTAACCAGTCTATCACAGGGAGACATGTAGAGACAGACAGGTAACCAGTCTATCACAGGGAGACATGTAGAGACCGACAGGTAACCAGTCTATCACAGGGGGACATGTAGAGACAGACAGGTAACCAGTCTATCACAGGGAGACATGTAGAGACAGACAGGTAACCAGTCTATCATGGGGCCGACATGTAGAGACAGACAGGTAACCAGTCTATCACAGGGAGACATGTAGAGACAGACAGGTAACCAGTCTATCACAGGGGGACATGTAGAGACAGACAGGTAACCAGTCTATCACAGGGAGACATGTAGAGACAGACAGGTAACCAGTCTATCACAGGGAGACATGTAGAGACAGACAGGTAACCAGTCTATCACAGGGGGACATGTAGAGACAGACAGGTAACCAGTCTATCACAGGGAGACATGTAGAGACAGACAGGTAACCAGTCTATCACAGGGAGACATGTAGAGACAGACAGGTAACCAGTCTATCACAGGGAGACATGTAAAGACAGACAGGTAACCAGTCTATCACAGGGAGACATGTAGAGACAGACAGGTGACCAGTCTATCACAGGGAGACATGTAGAGACAGACAGGTAACCAGTCTATCACAGGGAGACATGTAGAGACAGACAGGTAACCAGTCTATCACAGGGCTGACATGTAGAGACAGACAGGTAACCAGTCTATCACAGGGAGACATGTAGAGACAGACAGGTAACCAGTCTATCACAGGGAGACATGTACAGACAGACAGGTAACCAGTCTATCACAGGGCTGACATGTAGAGACAGACAGGTAACCAGTCTATCACAGGGGGACATGTAGAGACAGACAGGTAACCAGTCTATCACAGGGAGACATGTAGAGACAGACAGGTAACCAGTCTATCACAGGGAGACATGTAGAGACAGACAGGTAACCAGTCTATCACAGGGAGACATGTAAAGACAGACAGGTAACCAGTCTATCACAGGGAGACATGTAGAGACAGACAGGTGACCAGTCTATCACAGGGAGACATGTAGAGACAGACAGGTAACCAGTCTATCACAGGGAGACATGTAGAGACAGACAGGTAACCAGTCTATCACAGGGAGACATGTACAGACAGACAGGTAACCAGTCTATCACAGGGCTGACATGTAGAGACAGACAGGTAACCAGTCTATCACAGGGCTGACATGTAGAGACAGACAGGTAACCAGTCTATCATAGGGCTGACATGTAGAGACAGACAGGTAACCAGTCTATCACATGGAGACATGTGGAGACAGACAGGTAACCAGTCTATCACAGGGAGACATGTAGAGACAGACAGGTAACCAGTCTATCACAGGGAGACATGTAGAGACCGACAGGTAACCAGTCTATCACAGGGGGACATGTAGAGACAGACAGGTAACCAGTCTATCACAGGGCTGACATGTAGAGACAGACAGGTAACCAGTCTATCATAGGGCTGACATGTAGAGACAGACAGGTGACCAGTCTATCACAGGGCTGACATGTAGAGACAGACAGGTAACCAGTCTATCACAGGGAGACATGTAGAGACAGACAGGTAACCAGTCTATCACAGGGAGACATGTAGAGACAGACAGGTAACCAGTCTATCACAGGGCTGACATGTAGAGACAGACAGGCAACCAGTCTATCACAGGGCTGAACATGTAGAGACAGACAGGTAACCAGTCTATCACAGGGCCGACATGTAGAGAAAGACAGGTAACCAGTCTATCACAGGGAGACATGTAGAGACAGACAGGTAACCAGTCTATCACAGGGAGACATGTAGAGACAGACAGGTAACCAGTCTATCATGGGGCCGACATGTAGAGACAGACAGGTAACCAGTCTATCACAGGGAGACATGTAGAGACAGACAGGTAACCAGTCTATCACAGGGGGACATGTAGAGACAGACAGGTAACCAGTCTATCACAGGGGGACATGTAGAGACAGACAGGTAACCAGTCTATCATAGGGCTGACATGTAGAGACAGACAGGTAACCAGTCTATCACATGGAGACATGTGGAGACAGACAGGTAACCAGTCTATCACAGGGAGACATGTAGAGACAGACAGGTAACCAGTCTATCACAGGGAGACATGTAGAGACCGACAGGTAACCAGTCTATCACAGGGGGACATGTAGAGACAGACAGGTAACCAGTCTATCACAGGGCTGACATGTAGAGACAGACAGGTAACCAGTCTATCATAGGGCTGACATGTAGAGACAGACAGGTGACCAGTCTATCACAGGGCTGACATGTAGAGACAGACAGGTAACCAGTCTATCACAGGGAGACATGTAGAGACAGACAGGTAACCAGTCTATCACAGGGAGACATGTAGAGACAGACAGGTAACCAGTCTATCACAGGGCTGACATGTAGAGACAGACAGGCAACCAGTCTATCACAGGGCTGAACATGTAGAGACAGACAGGTAACCAGTCTATCACAGGGCCGACATGTAGAGAAAGACAGGTAACCAGTCTATCACAGGGAGACATGTAGAGACAGACAGGTAACCAGTCTATCACAGGGAGACATGTAGAGACAGACAGGTAACCAGTCTATCACAGGGAGACATGTAGAGACAGACAGGTAACCAGTCTATCACAGGGAGACATGTAGAGACAGACAGGTAACCAGTCTATCACAGGGAGACATGTAGAGACAGACAGGTAACCAGTCTATCACAGGGGGACATGTAGAGACAGACAGGTAACCAGTCTATCACAGGGAGACATGTAGAGACAGACAGGTAACCAGTCTATCACAGGGAGACATGTAGAGACAGACAGGTAACCAGTCTATCACAGGGGGACATGTAGAGACAGACAGGTAACCAGTCTATCACAGGGAGACATGTAGAGACAGACAGGTAACCAGTCTATCACAGGGAGACATGTAGAGACAGACAGGTAACCAGTCTATCACAGGGAGACATGTAGAGACAGACAGGTGACCAGTCTATCACAGGGAGACATGTAGAGACAGACAGGTAACCAGTCTATCACAGGGAGACATGTAGAGACAGACAGGTAACCAGTCTATCACAGGGCTGACATGTAGAGACAGACAGGTAACCAGTCTATCACAGGGAGACATGTAGACACAGACAGGTAACCAGTCTATCACAGGGAGACATGTACAGACAGACAGGTAACCAGTCTATCACAGGGCTGACATGTAGAGACAGACAGGTAACCAGTCTATCACAGGGGGACATGTAGAGACAGACAGGTAACCAGTCTATCACAGGGAGACATGTAGAGACAGACAGGTAACCAGTCTATCACAGGGAGACATGTAGAGACAGACAGGTAACCAGTCTATCACAGGGAGACATGTAAAGACAGACAGGTAACCAGTCTATCACAGGGAGACATGTAGAGACAGACAGGTGACCAGTCTATCACAGGGAGACATGTAGAGACAGACAGGTAACCAGTCTATCACAGGGAGACATGTAGAGACAGACAGGTAACCAGTCTATCACAGGGAGACATGTACAGACAGACAGGTAACCAGTCTATCACAGGGCTGACATGTAGAGACAGACAGGTAACCAGTCTATCACAGGGCTGACATGTAGAGACAGACAGGTAACCAGTCTATCATAGGGCTGACATGTAGAGACAGACAGGTAACCAGTCTATCACATGGAGACATGTGGAGACAGACAGGTAACCAGTCTATCACAGGGAGACATGTAGAGACAGACAGGTAACCAGTCTATCACAGGGAGACATGTAGAGACCGACAGGTAACCAGTCTATCACAGGGGGACATGTAGAGACAGACAGGTAACCAGTCTATCACAGGGCTGACATGTAGAGACAGACAGGTAACCAGTCTATCATAGGGCTGACATGTAGAGACAGACAGGTGACCAGTCTATCACAGGGCTGACATGTAGAGACAGACAGGTAACCAGTCTATCACAGGGAGACATGTAGAGACAGACAGGTAACCAGTCTATCACAGGGAGACATGTAGAGACAGACAGGTAACCAGTCTATCACAGGGCTGACATGTAGAGACAGACAGGCAACCAGTCTATCACAGGGCTGACATGTAGAGACAGACAGGTAACCAGTCTATCACAGGGCCGACATGTAGAGAAAGACAGGTAACCAGTCTATCACAGGGAGACATGTAGAGACAGACAGGTAACCAGTCTATCACAGGGAGACATGTAGAGACAGACAGGTAACCAGTCTATCATGGGGCCGACATGTAGAGACAGACAGGTAACCAGTCTATCACAGGGAGACATGTAGAGACAGACAGGTAACCAGTCTATCACAGGGGGACATGTAGAGACAGACAGGTAACCAGTCTATCACAGGGAGACATGTAGAGACAGACAGGTAACCAGTCTATCACAGGGAGACATGTAGAGACAGACAGGTAACCAGTCTATCACAGGGGGACATGTAGAGACAGACAGGTAACCAGTCTATCACAGGGAGACATGTAGAGACAGACAGGTGACCAGTCTATCACAGGGAGACATGTAGAGACAGACAGGTAACCAGTCTATCACAGGGAGACAATAAGAGACAGACAGGTAACCAGTCTATCACAGGGCTGACATGTAGAGACAGACAGGTAACCAGTCTATCATAGGGCTGACATGTAGAGACAGACAGGTGACCAGTCTATCACAGGGCTGACATGTAGAGACAGACAGGTAACCAGTCTATCACAGGGAGACATGTAGAGACAGACAGGTAACCAGTCTATCACAGGGAGACATGTAGAGACAGACAGGTAACCAGTCTATCACAGGGCTGACATGTAGAGACAGACAGGCAACCAGTCTATCACAGGGCTGAACATGTAGAGACAGACAGGTAACCAGTCTATCACAGGGCCGACATGTAGAGAAAGACAGGTAACCAGTCTATCACAGGGAGACATGTAGAGACAGACAGGTAACCAGTCTATCACAGGGAGACATGTAGAGACAGACAGGTAACCAGTCTATCACAGGGAGACATGTAGAGACAGACAGGTAACCAGTCTATCACAGGGAGACATGTAGAGACAGACAGGTAACCAGTCTATCACAGGGAGACATGTAGAGACAGACAGGTAACCAGTCTATCACAGGGGGACATGTAGAGACAGACAGGTAACCAGTCTATCACAGGGAGACATGTAGAGACAGACAGGTAACCAGTCTATCACAGGGAGACATGTACAGACAGACAGACAGGTAACCAGTCTATCACAGGGCTGACATGTAGAGACAGACAGGTAACCAGTCTATCACAGGGGGACATGTAGAGACAGACAGGTAACCAGTCTATCACAGGGAGACATGTAGAGACAGACAGGTAACCAGTCTATCACAGGGAGACATGTAGAGACAGACAGGTAACCAGTCTATCACAGGGAGACATGTAAAGACAGACAGGTAACCAGTCTATCACAGGGAGACATGTAGAGACAGACAGGTGACCAGTCTATCACAGGGAGACATGTAGAGACAGACAGGTAACCAGTCTATCACAGGGAGACATGTAGAGACAGACAGGTAACCAGTCTATCACAGGGAGACATGTACAGACAGACAGGTAACCAGTCTATCACAGGGCTGACATGTAGAGACAGACAGGTAACCAGTCTATCACAGGGCTGACATGTAGAGACAGACAGGTAACCAGTCTATCATAGGGCTGACATGTAGAGACAGACAGGTAACCAGTCTA
>NW_028155354.1:0-3000 GCF_963514095.1 Eutrigla gurnardus | reverse complement strand
GTGAGGCGACAGTGCTACCCACTACACCACCATGCAGCCCTGGCCAAAACATAATGATAAAAAAATATAAAGAAATGCTGAAAATGCCAATATAAACATAATATTAAACCTACATGAAGTCAGTTTTTTTGGCCACTTAGTGACAGTAAATTAACTCGTTTAAAATGCAAAACTATAAACAAATGATATGCTGTGTATGCTATATGCTTATAGGCTAAAAATCAGGATAAACTGTGAGTGAAATGTTCAGATCTGAAGCTCAGCTTTCAGTTCCTCGTTGACGCTCCTCCAACATTTCGCTGCCTCGTGTCTAAATGTTCTTGTTTCCAACAATGTGAACCCCCCCCGCCCTTTGACCTCTGAAGTAGCAGCTTGTACAAGACTCTTAATAAAACCTCCATGTGCTGCCACCAGAGGACTTCAAGGTTCCTGACCTGAACACATCCTGCATACGGGGCCTGTCCAACCCGCTACAGGCTGAGGGCAGGGAGGTCGAAGGTCGCTGGAGGGGGTTTCTCTGCCAGATGCTGCGACTGCTGGCTGGTGACGCTACAGAGAGGAGAACGCTACTGAAGGAAAGAACCAGAAGAGAAGAAGAGATGATAAATCAGGTGAAATAAAACACTGATGAGGAGATTAAAGCGGGCGATGGCGTGGCTGATGGGTGAGGGGGAGTCACGACAAAGACAGCTTCAGAAGGAGAGAGAGAGAGAGAGGTGGGCGATGAATGAGTTGTCATGGTAACAAGTGATCATGATGAGGTTGAGAACGATCAGAGAAGACTTTTGGAAAAGTACATTAAGACGATATTTATATATATATATATATCATTTCATCAGACGTGAAGTGAACGATGCGTGTGATGGAATCATTTAAAAAAGTTTTAAACTTTAACAAGTTTCCATAAATGTAGTTTCCATAAAGGATGAACTCTGACCCCTTCAGGGCCCCATGAAGCCTCATGGTCTGCCACACACCTGAGTTAGAGCAAGGTAACAACCACGCTGAATGTGTGTTGATGTTCTGGACTCGTGCACACACAGACCAACGATGCGGTTGTAATTTGTTTGTTTGCGTTACCGGGCCGAAGGAGCTGCCGTGGATCACTGCTGCTGCTGGAGGGACTTCCTGTCAGCTGGAGCAAAACATTGGGCCCTGAAGCAGAGAGCTTTCATACAGGAAGTGACCAATCAGACTGTACCAAGTGCCTGCCACATCATAGGGGGGGAGTAGAACTTGTAGTGAAGACATGTTTATTGATTTAGACTATAGTAGTTTGGTGATGCTTTAGTTTTTGTTCATTTCTGAAATGTGTAATGTAATGTAATACTTGTCCTGATTTGTGTAACTTGTCTTTTGGCTGGTACTGGTTTGTTTATGTCCCCCCCCCTCCCTGTATTTAAATATAGTCTGATCAGCTGTTGGATATGTTCTCTATGGTTTGTTCAGTTTATATTGAGTCATGTTCTGCTTGGTTGTTTTTATGGGCCGGGAACTTTGTGGGCCAGTTTGAAGGTTGTTGGGGGTAAAACCAGGAATGTCCTTCGTCCTTCATTGTCTCACTGGACATCTCGCTTTGGCACCAAAATACACTCCACATCCAAGATGCAATTACTTCCTGTGTGTGATGGATGCTATACACAGAAATGATATGCTAACACTGCCTCCTTGACCATATATATAACCTCTATGTCTGGGATAGACCCTTAGGTCCCACAGCTTTAGTGTATTATGTGTCATCCACAACGTTGCTGTAGCCGACAGTCTTATCATCACCAATAGAAACAACGGACAAAATAAAATCCAGCTAATAAACCGTTGCTTGCCCTTGGCTCTCTGTTGGACAGCACCTTGTCCTATTGTTTGTGGCTGCAGGACTGAGAGTGTGTGTCCTGCTGCTGTCGGTGGTGCTGAGACGGTAAAACAGTGAGCCATGGGCCACTTTGGATGTCTGACCCTTTCGGCAAGACAAGAGACAAGCTTTTAAGTGATGTCTATGTCTGTCTGCTGGCTTTTCCTGCCAAGAGGGACACCTTCTTTTCTGTTTGGCTTGTAGTGCTGCAGCTGCACCTACCAAGTGTGGAGCGTTTGCATGTAGTATCGTTGTCAGGCTGTCGTCATCGCGTGGCTCAGTGATGGGACGTCCAGAGAAGCATCCCGGCTTGCACGCTGCAAAGTGTGGCCTGGTACAGTCGAAGGTTCGGGGACGTTGGCAGACTGCGTATTGGAATATACTAAATTGTTCCATTAAATCTACTAAATGTTGTTGCTTGTGGCAACTTATATAAATCGTAGGCGTAGATAATATATTTTAAAAAGTAAAACTGAAGGTTTTTATAAGAACCTAGACCTAATTTAGCTGACAGTCACCAGTTAATTAGGTCATTAGCTTGCTTTAATTGGAGCAACTTCATGTTATATTTCACAATAACGGCACCGTTAGTTGACTGAATGGGTTTATGTTCGGTGGGATGACTGCAGCATGCAGCAACTTCACCCTGATAGGCTGCAGGCGGCTGAGGAATGCAGAGGATCAATAACATAGACAGTCAAGGCAAAAGCAGAAAACCGACACTCCTGAGGACAAACGTGTTGCATTCCAGGCGGCGTGGTAGTGACGTGGATGTATTACTTCCAGAGTTTCCCTGGATGTAGGTCAGGGGGAGCCGACCGGCTACCGGCGAGCCCTCGAGAGCCTGCTCTTTGAAGAAGTGATTAGATATTACAGCTGATAAGACAAATCTCTTCTTGCACTTTGGCTGCAGGTATGTTTCAAAGCGTTGTCATGGATCTCTTTGCAGAATCTACTGTCACAGTGGTGCATTATTTACCCTAATTATGTTTGGAAATAAAGCCTCAAAAACCGGCTCCTCTGAGATAACAGGTGGAGCAGGATCTTTATCTTCACGGAAATCTCCTCATGCAACTTAAGGAAACAGTGAAAAGACAGTTGTTGTTGTTGTTTTATAGCTCTCTAAAGCTGAAGGGGGGGTATATGAG
>NW_028155355.1:0-62687 GCF_963514095.1 Eutrigla gurnardus | reverse complement strand
GCCATTACCCAAAGGAAATTGACTGATTGGGACTTGGTGGTTCAGAAAAAGATACTCTTCATAGGGGACTCAAATCTCTGTAACTTACCGGACTATTTTAACAAGGACCTGCAAATAGACAGTTTTCCTGGAGCCCATTTCCGTCATGGACAGGCCCTTATGGAGAAGACTAAGGCCCCTGATGATCTCGTAGTGGAGAAAATAATCCTGTCCTTCGGCATCAATAGCAGGGCAAACAAATCTAAAGAGACAACAGTAAAGAATGTGCAGGGAGCAATCAGGTCGACTCGACGGACGTTCCCGTATGCAGACATATGGATTCCCCTTGTTAATTTCTCCCCGGTGCTTCCTGCTGAGGAAAGGGAGAACCTAGAGACACTCAATGATCACATCAAGAGGAACATGGCACATATTCCTCTCCTGCCTGAAACCAAGTTTCAGACGGCGGCGGATGATATACATTGGACAGAGGAGACGGGAAGTGCCATGTTTGATCATTGGATGACCTTTTTAAACTCCAGCTCCCCTTAAGTCTTGAAGAAGAGGGGTTGGAGGGAGTACAGTCCCTTCAGGCTCGTGAAGTTGTGGTCTTAGCAAAACATTTTCATCTTTCTAGACCACAACATACCCTTTTGAGCAAGGGCTTGTCGTTTATCCCGACTCTTGGCATAGGCAGACATCAAAAAACACAATTACAATTGGATATTCAAAATTATCACCGGAAAATTAAATTGGCCACCTACTTCAGAAATTCAAACCAAAAACAAAAATTACCTTTTGTGGGACCCTCAACCTGGACACCACCATTGCAAGACTTACCAATCGAGACTAAAAATTTAATTCATAAAGATTTGGCAGAATTTAAAAAGCATTACAAAACAGTCCTAGAAAAATACAATATTTCGTCAAATGAAGCAAAGGCCTTGCGTGAATTAAAAAATACTAAACATATAGTCATTAAGCCAGCTGACAAGGGCTCAGCGATTGTAATCCTAAGTAGAGATCAATATGTACTAGAGGTGGAACGACAGTTAAATGATGCAGAATATTACAAACAATTGGAAAAACCTATTTACATGGATACTGTCCCCATGGTTGCTAAAATTGTTGACACGTTAAAAAAGACTAAAATTATTAATTCGAAACAGAGACAATATTTAATCGGGAACTTACAACCAAGAGAAAGGAGATTCTATATTCTACCTAAAATTCATAAAAGTCCGGAAAAATGGACAATTCCATATGAAATTCCCCCAGGAAGACCGATAGTTTCGGATTGTGGAAGCGAGACGTATTTCACGGCCGAATTCCTGGACTATTATTTAAATCCCTTGTCTACCAAACACCCTGCCTATGTCAGAGACACATATCATTTCATTGAACTAGTCAAAAATATAAGGATTCCGTCAGACTACTATTTTTTCTCCATGGACGTGGAAAGTCTTTATACCAACATTCCAATTGAAGCTGGCATTCAATGTGTGAAAAATATATTCGAGAAATACCCTGACCCAAAGCGGCCCGACGCAGAACTCTTGAAACTTTTAGAGATTAATTTAACCCGAAATGATTTTATGTTTAACAACAAATATTATTTACAGATCAAAGGGACGGCTATGGGCAAGAAGTTTGCCCCGGCCTATGCCAACATTTTCATGGCCGACTGGGAGGAAAAAGCGTTTTTGAAATGTAAACAGAAACCAGCATTTTATTTACGGTATTTAGATGACATATGGGGAATCTGGACGGGATCCAAAGACGAATTTGAGGAGTTTGTGGAGGCCTTAAATTCCCATGATCCATCAATAAGACTCAAAACAGAACTGGACAAACAATCAATTAATTTTTTAGACACTACAGTTTTTAAAGGACAAGATTTCTTAACTAATTCCAAATTGGATATTAAAGTCTACTTTAAATGTACAGACACACATGCGTTATTGCATAAAAAAAGTTTTCACCCAACACATACCTTCAAAGGGATAGTAAAGTCACAAATCCTTAGGTTTAAACGTATTTGTACACGTGACGAGCATTTCAGAAAAGCAGTGAGAGTATTGTTCAGGGCCTTACGAAAACGAGGCTACTCTAGACCCTTTTTGAGGCGCTGTTTTAAGACCTTTCCAATCAGCAAGGAAAGGGATCATGGAAATTTAATTCCTCTCATTACGACTTTTTCTTCGCCAAGTAAGGTGATTAACAGAAAACTTAAGACTAACTTTGAGGAGGTCCTTGGACCTGGAGAAACAATTCCGAACTCAACAGTTATATCGGCTTACAGAAGGAACAAAAATTTAAACGACCTTCTTGTTCGAGCCAAGCTACCGTCTTTGGCGGTAGAAAAGACACAGAAGTTAGACGCACAGTTCTCTAGATTGAAGTTCATAAAAAATAATAGAGAAAAGACTTTGATTAAAATCGAACAAGGTTTTAGTCCAAGAACAAAAAATTGTGTTTATGTCATTTATTGTGTTAAATGTGGTGTCAAGTACGTTGGTGAAACGAAAAACACCTTGTCCACACGTATTGTTCAACACAGGTATAACATTACCAACAAAAAAGAAGTTGACACGCCTTTGGTTAAACATTTTTTGGATCATGGCTTAGCATCCGTACGAATGGCTGGTCTTCAAAAGGACATTAACTGGACGGATTGGGAACGAAAAAAGAGGGAAAGGCATTGGATCTTCATGTTGGGTACTAGGGAACCTTTTGGGTTGAATGTCAAATACAAATGACGACAGCCCTAAACTTAGCCCCTACCCAACACCGGGCCCTAACCCTAACTATACTTTTTGCCCTATTCCTACCCTAGACTCTTGTCCTAGCCCTAGCGTTGCCCTTGGTTGGACCTAATCTTGGCCCTTCTTGGCCCTTGCCTAAACCTAATTGTTGCAGCCTTGCCTAGACCTAACCTTGGCCCTTCTGCTAATTCTGTTGCAGCCCTGGTCTATGACAACCCTAGATCTAACCTTGACCTGACCTTTACTCTAACCCTAACCACTATAACCCTTGCCTAAACCTAATTCTAACTCCTAAAATAATTTTAACCCTAACCCTAACTATAGTCCTAACCTTAATTGGTTTCATCACTATGGGATAATTTTAATTTAATTTAAAATACATTAAAAACTTCATTATCTATATATTTGGCATTTTTAGGGTTAAAAAATCTAATTCGGCAATGATGGGGTTAAAAATCTAATTTAAAATACAGTAAAAACTTCATTTTCTATATTGGGCATTTTTAGTTTTTAAAAAAAATCTAATTCGGCAATGATGAGGTTAAAAACAGTTAAAAAGGGTTAATTAATTCATAAATATATAATCACAAAAAAATAATTAATTCATAAATATATAATTACAATAGAGTATATACATAGTAACATGGGCAAATGCAATTGGCAATACAATTCATATGGAAGGGACGGAACTAAAAGGATACTGCTTTAATACATGGTTTTCTAAGGGCGAAATTACGTACGAAGACGGAGGGTATAAAAGGAGGAGCCTCATAGGAGAGCTCATTCCAGCCTTGACCAGCGACAGATGCAGTGCTCATTCAGCAGACTCTCTGACAAGCTAGCCAACGCAGTTTTCAGTGTGCCATTACCTGAAGAAGACCTTCTTAGGTCGAAACGTTGTATTTTTTCTTTGGCACACCTTCCTTAGTTATTTATTATCGAAAACAACTTGATTTCATTTAAAAAACAATTTTATTTCATTGAAAACAATTTTATTTCATAAACATCAACAACAATTTAAGAACTTTTTATTTTCAACAGCTTCCTTTTTGTGGAGGAAGACACCGTATTTTTTCTTTGGCTCACTTACCTTAGTTATTTAGTAAAAACAATTTGATTTTATGTAAAAACAATTTTATTTCATTGAAAACAATTTGATTTCATAAATATCAACAATAATTCAAGAACCTTTTATTTTTCAACAGCTTCCTTTTTGTGGAGGAAGATTTTTTCAGTTTCTCTTTATTAAAAACGATAAAAACAACAACAAAAAAATTAAAAAATAAATTAATACTTTTAAAAAAATTGGAAAGAGATGGAGGATTGGACCGAGGTGCGGTACGGCCGTAGGCGCCGTCGCCCTCGCCAGCCCCCCTGGGACCAGGGCTATGGACGGTCTGAAGGGTGGAAGGACCGAGCACCCACCTTCTCCAACCGGAGGGGGTTTCAGGACCCCTACTCCAACCGGAGGGGGTATCAAGACCCCTACCCTAGCCGGCGAGCGCCTCCCCCTAAGACTGCCCAATACTCTGGCCCCCGATACCGCTCCTATGCGACAGCGGTCCGCCAAGGTCGCCCCAGATCAAACCGGAGATGGAACGCTCCACGGGACAATAGATCTGAGGTTAGGCGGGAACCAGCGGACCCCCAATTCGGAAAACTGGTGCGGAAATTGCATGAGGTAATCAAGATGGTTCACCACCTGCAGAATGTTGCTTGCAAACCGGGGAAGTCACAGCCCCGCATGATCTCCCGGATGGTTGAGATCCTTTCAGGAATGATCAAACCTGCGGTTCCCACAGTGCGCACAACGGATGCTATCACTGGGAACGCCAAACAGTGGGGCCATACCACCTGCCAGGTGCTGATGGAGCACTACGAAGTAGGCCTTGAGAAAACTCTGGAGGAAGTTTCTGGTCTTCTCACCCCAGAATGGAAGACAGCCTTTGAGGTGGCCACGCGTTGGGCGAAGAAAAACCTTCCGCGCATCACGCAGGAAGTGATCGACCACGCTGAGGCCACGATCATGGCGAGGACTGCCACAGAACCGGCACAGGTGCAGGATGCACAGCCAGTAATGGCTCCACCGCCGGTAGTGGTTACACGCCAGACTACGGCGACGATCCAGACGACGGTCCAGACCCGGAGTCGACAGCAACTTACGACTAAGACTTCAGTGGCAACAATGACAGAGACCGACCAGGCGGACAGAGAGCCGGACTGGCATGACTGTTCTCCACGGAGAGACCGTCCGCGGGAGCGTAGAGAAGTCCGGAGGAATTTAAGGAGCACCAGAGGGGATGCCTTAATTGAAGATGATCCTCTCCAGGATAGAGTGGTGGAGTCCTTGGAGGATTTGGGCATTCTACGAGCCCCTACCCGTACCACTTCGGAGTTGGAGTTGGAGGCTCTTTTTGATGAGCTTCAGGCCGAAGAAGAGAGGGAGGCAGCTCAGTTGGAGGTTCCTCGGACACCTGAGCTAACCACGGCTCTAGTACATCGGGACCCTACCCAAGAGGACGATCACTTTGAGGAGTCCTTTGAGACCTTTACTTCGCCACAACCACAGAAGTTCAAGGTGTACAGACACGCCATTACCCAAAGGAAATTGACTGATTGGGACTTGGTGGTTCAGAAAAAGATACTCTTCATAGGGGACTCAAATCTCTGTAACTTACCGGACTATTTTAACAAGGACCTGCAAATAGACAGTTTTCCTGGAGCCCATTTCCGTCATGGACAGGCCCTTATGGAGAAGACTAAGGCCCCTGATGATCTCGTAGTGGAGAAAATAATCCTGTCCTTCGGCATCAATAGCAGGGCAAACAAATCTAAAGAGACAACAGTAAAGAATGTGCAGGGAGCAATCAGGTCGACTCGACGGACGTTCCCGTATGCAGACATATGGATTCCCCTTGTTAATTTCTCCCCGGTGCTTCCTGCTGAGGAAAGGGAGAACCTAGAGACACTCAATGATCACATCAAGAGGAACATGGCACATATTCCTCTCCTGCCTGAAACCAAGTTTCAGACGGCGGCGGATGATATACATTGGACAGAGGAGACGGGAAGTGCCATGTTTGATCATTGGATGACCTTTTTAAACTCCAGCTCCCCTTAAGTCTTGAAGAAGAGGGGTTGGAGGGAGTACAGTCCCTTCAGGCTCGTGAAGTTGTGGTCTTAGCAAAACATTTTCATCTTTCTAGACCACAACATACCCTTTTGAGCAAGGGCTTGTCGTTTATCCCGACTCTTGGCATAGGCAGACATCAAAAAACACAATTACAATTGGATATTCAAAATTATCACCGGAAAATTAAATTGGCCACCTACTTCAGAAATTCAAACCAAAAACAAAAATTACCTTTTGTGGGACCCTCAACCTGGACACCACCATTGCAAGACTTACCAATCGAGACTAAAAATTTAATTCATAAAGATTTGGCAGAATTTAAAAAGCATTACAAAACAGTCCTAGAAAAATACAATATTTCGTCAAATGAAGCAAAGGCCTTGCGTGAATTAAAAAATACTAAACATATAGTCATTAAGCCAGCTGACAAGGGCTCAGCGATTGTAATCCTAAGTAGAGATCAATATGTACTAGAGGTGGAACGACAGTTAAATGATGCAGAATATTACAAACAATTGGAAAAACCTATTTACATGGATACTGTCCCCATGGTTGCTAAAATTGTTGACACGTTAAAAAAGACTAAAATTATTAATTCGAAACAGAGACAATATTTAATCGGGAACTTACAACCAAGAGAAAGGAGATTCTATATTCTACCTAAAATTCATAAAAGTCCGGAAAAATGGACAATTCCATATGAAATTCCCCCAGGAAGACCGATAGTTTCGGATTGTGGAAGCGAGACGTATTTCACGGCCGAATTCCTGGACTATTATTTAAATCCCTTGTCTACCAAACACCCTGCCTATGTCAGAGACACATATCATTTCATTGAACTAGTCAAAAATATAAGGATTCCGTCAGACTACTATTTTTTCTCCATGGACGTGGAAAGTCTTTATACCAACATTCCAATTGAAGCTGGCATTCAATGTGTGAAAAATATATTCGAGAAATACCCTGACCCAAAGCGGCCCGACGCAGAACTCTTGAAACTTTTAGAGATTAATTTAACCCGAAATGATTTTATGTTTAACAACAAATATTATTTACAGATCAAAGGGACGGCTATGGGCAAGAAGTTTGCCCCGGCCTATGCCAACATTTTCATGGCCGACTGGGAGGAAAAAGCGTTTTTGAAATGTAAACAGAAACCAGCATTTTATTTACGGTATTTAGATGACATATGGGGAATCTGGACGGGATCCAAAGACGAATTTGAGGAGTTTGTGGAGGCCTTAAATTCCCATGATCCATCAATAAGACTCAAAACAGAACTGGACAAACAATCAATTAATTTTTTAGACACTACAGTTTTTAAAGGACAAGATTTCTTAACTAATTCCAAATTGGATATTAAAGTCTACTTTAAATGTACAGACACACATGCGTTATTGCATAAAAAAAGTTTTCACCCAACACATACCTTCAAAGGGATAGTAAAGTCACAAATCCTTAGGTTTAAACGTATTTGTACACGTGACGAGCATTTCAGAAAAGCAGTGAGAGTATTGTTCAGGGCCTTACGAAAACGAGGCTACTCTAGACCCTTTTTGAGGCGCTGTTTTAAGACCTTTCCAATCAGCAAGGAAAGGGATCATGGAAATTTAATTCCTCTCATTACGACTTTTTCTTCGCCAAGTAAGGTGATTAACAGAAAACTTAAGACTAACTTTGAGGAGGTCCTTGGACCTGGAGAAACAATTCCGAACTCAACAGTTATATCGGCTTACAGAAGGAACAAAAATTTAAACGACCTTCTTGTTCGAGCCAAGCTACCGTCTTTGGCGGTAGAAAAGACACAGAAGTTAGACGCACAGTTCTCTAGATTGAAGTTCATAAAAAATAATAGAGAAAAGACTTTGATTAAAATCGAACAAGGTTTTAGTCCAAGAACAAAAAATTGTGTTTATGTCATTTATTGTGTTAAATGTGGTGTCAAGTACGTTGGTGAAACGAAAAACACCTTGTCCACACGTATTGTTCAACACAGGTATAACATTACCAACAAAAAAGAAGTTGACACGCCTTTGGTTAAACATTTTTTGGATCATGGCTTAGCATCCGTACGAATGGCTGGTCTTCAAAAGGACATTAACTGGACGGATTGGGAACGAAAAAAGAGGGAAAGGCATTGGATCTTCATGTTGGGTACTAGGGAACCTTTTGGGTTGAATGTCAAATACAAATGACGACAGCCCTAAACTTAGCCCCTACCCAACACCGGGCCCTAACCCTAACTATACTTTTTGCCCTATTCCTACCCTAGACTCTTGTCCTAGCCCTAGCGTTGCCCTTGGTTGGACCTAATCTTGGCCCTTCTTGGCCCTTGCCTAAACCTAATTGTTGCAGCCTTGCCTAGACCTAACCTTGGCCCTTCTGCTAATTCTGTTGCAGCCCTGGTCTATGACAACCCTAGATCTAACCTTGACCTGACCTTTACTCTAACCCTAACCACTATAACCCTTGCCTAAACCTAATTCTAACTCCTAAAATAATTTTAACCCTAACCCTAACTATAGTCCTAACCTTAATTGGTTTCATCACTATGGGATAATTTTAATTTAATTTAAAATACATTAAAAACTTCATTATCTATATATTTGGCATTTTTAGGGTTAAAAAATCTAATTCGGCAATGATGGGGTTAAAAATCTAATTTAAAATACAGTAAAAACTTCATTTTCTATATTGGGCATTTTTAGTTTTTAAAAAAAATCTAATTCGGCAATGATGAGGTTAAAAACAGTTAAAAAGGGTTAATTAATTCATAAATATATAATCACAAAAAAATAATTAATTCATAAATATATAATTACAATAGAGTATATACATAGTAACATGGGCAAATGCAATTGGCAATACAATTCATATGGAAGGGACGGAACTAAAAGGATACTGCTTTAATACATGGTTTTCTAAGGGCGAAATTACGTACGAAGACGGAGGGTATAAAAGGAGGAGCCTCATAGGAGAGCTCATTCCAGCCTTGACCAGCGACAGATGCAGTGCTCATTCAGCAGACTCTCTGACAAGCTAGCCAACGCAGTTTTCAGTGTGCCATTACCTGAAGAAGACCTTCTTAGGTCGAAACGTTGTATTTTTTCTTTGGCACACCTTCCTTAGTTATTTATTATCGAAAACAACTTGATTTCATTTAAAAAACAATTTTATTTCATTGAAAACAATTTTATTTCATAAACATCAACAACAATTTAAGAACTTTTTATTTTCAACAGCTTCCTTTTTGTGGAGGAAGACACCGTATTTTTTCTTTGGCTCACTTACCTTAGTTATTTAGTAAAAACAATTTGATTTTATGTAAAAACAATTTTATTTCATTGAAAACAATTTGATTTCATAAATATCAACAATAATTCAAGAACCTTTTATTTTTCAACAGCTTCCTTTTTGTGGAGGAAGATTTTTTCAGTTTCTCTTTATTAAAAACGATAAAAACAACAACAAAAAAATTAAAAAATAAATTAATACTTTTAAAAAAATTGGAAAGAGATGGAGGATTGGACCGAGGTGCGGTACGGCCGTAGGCGCCGTCGCCCTCGCCAGCCCCCCTGGGACCAGGGCTATGGACGGTCTGAAGGGTGGAAGGACCGAGCACCCACCTTCTCCAACCGGAGGGGGTTTCAGGACCCCTACTCCAACCGGAGGGGGTATCAAGACCCCTACCCTAGCCGGCGAGCGCCTCCCCCTAAGACTGCCCAATACTCTGGCCCCCGATACCGCTCCTATGCGACAGCGGTCCGCCAAGGTCGCCCCAGATCAAACCGGAGATGGAACGCTCCACGGGACAATAGATCTGAGGTTAGGCGGGAACCAGCGGACCCCCAATTCGGAAAACTGGTGCGGAAATTGCATGAGGTAATCAAGATGGTTCACCACCTGCAGAATGTTGCTTGCAAACCGGGGAAGTCACAGCCCCGCATGATCTCCCGGATGGTTGAGATCCTTTCAGGAATGATCAAACCTGCGGTTCCCACAGTGCGCACAACGGATGCTATCACTGGGAACGCCAAACAGTGGGGCCATACCACCTGCCAGGTGCTGATGGAGCACTACGAAGTAGGCCTTGAGAAAACTCTGGAGGAAGTTTCTGGTCTTCTCACCCCAGAATGGAAGACAGCCTTTGAGGTGGCCACGCGTTGGGCGAAGAAAAACCTTCCGCGCATCACGCAGGAAGTGATCGACCACGCTGAGGCCACGATCATGGCGAGGACTGCCACAGAACCGGCACAGGTGCAGGATGCACAGCCAGTAATGGCTCCACCGCCGGTAGTGGTTACACGCCAGACTACGGCGACGATCCAGACGACGGTCCAGACCCGGAGTCGACAGCAACTTACGACTAAGACTTCAGTGGCAACAATGACAGAGACCGACCAGGCGGACAGAGAGCCGGACTGGCATGACTGTTCTCCACGGAGAGACCGTCCGCGGGAGCGTAGAGAAGTCCGGAGGAATTTAAGGAGCACCAGAGGGGATGCCTTAATTGAAGATGATCCTCTCCAGGATAGAGTGGTGGAGTCCTTGGAGGATTTGGGCATTCTACGAGCCCCTACCCGTACCACTTCGGAGTTGGAGTTGGAGGCTCTTTTTGATGAGCTTCAGGCCGAAGAAGAGAGGGAGGCAGCTCAGTTGGAGGTTCCTCGGACACCTGAGCTAACCACGGCTCTAGTACATCGGGACCCTACCCAAGAGGACGATCACTTTGAGGAGTCCTTTGAGACCTTTACTTCGCCACAACCACAGAAGTTCAAGGTGTACAGACACGCCATTACCCAAAGGAAATTGACTGATTGGGACTTGGTGGTTCAGAAAAAGATACTCTTCATAGGGGACTCAAATCTCTGTAACTTACCGGACTATTTTAACAAGGACCTGCAAATAGACAGTTTTCCTGGAGCCCATTTCCGTCATGGACAGGCCCTTATGGAGAAGACTAAGGCCCCTGATGATCTCGTAGTGGAGAAAATAATCCTGTCCTTCGGCATCAATAGCAGGGCAAACAAATCTAAAGAGACAACAGTAAAGAATGTGCAGGGAGCAATCAGGTCGACTCGACGGACGTTCCCGTATGCAGACATATGGATTCCCCTTGTTAATTTCTCCCCGGTGCTTCCTGCTGAGGAAAGGGAGAACCTAGAGACACTCAATGATCACATCAAGAGGAACATGGCACATATTCCTCTCCTGCCTGAAACCAAGTTTCAGACGGCGGCGGATGATATACATTGGACAGAGGAGACGGGAAGTGCCATGTTTGATCATTGGATGACCTTTTTAAACTCCAGCTCCCCTTAAGTCTTGAAGAAGAGGGGTTGGAGGGAGTACAGTCCCTTCAGGCTCGTGAAGTTGTGGTCTTAGCAAAACATTTTCATCTTTCTAGACCACAACATACCCTTTTGAGCAAGGGCTTGTCGTTTATCCCGACTCTTGGCATAGGCAGACATCAAAAAACACAATTACAATTGGATATTCAAAATTATCACCGGAAAATTAAATTGGCCACCTACTTCAGAAATTCAAACCAAAAACAAAAATTACCTTTTGTGGGACCCTCAACCTGGACACCACCATTGCAAGACTTACCAATCGAGACTAAAAATTTAATTCATAAAGATTTGGCAGAATTTAAAAAGCATTACAAAACAGTCCTAGAAAAATACAATATTTCGTCAAATGAAGCAAAGGCCTTGCGTGAATTAAAAAATACTAAACATATAGTCATTAAGCCAGCTGACAAGGGCTCAGCGATTGTAATCCTAAGTAGAGATCAATATGTACTAGAGGTGGAACGACAGTTAAATGATGCAGAATATTACAAACAATTGGAAAAACCTATTTACATGGATACTGTCCCCATGGTTGCTAAAATTGTTGACACGTTAAAAAAGACTAAAATTATTAATTCGAAACAGAGACAATATTTAATCGGGAACTTACAACCAAGAGAAAGGAGATTCTATATTCTACCTAAAATTCATAAAAGTCCGGAAAAATGGACAATTCCATATGAAATTCCCCCAGGAAGACCGATAGTTTCGGATTGTGGAAGCGAGACGTATTTCACGGCCGAATTCCTGGACTATTATTTAAATCCCTTGTCTACCAAACACCCTGCCTATGTCAGAGACACATATCATTTCATTGAACTAGTCAAAAATATAAGGATTCCGTCAGACTACTATTTTTTCTCCATGGACGTGGAAAGTCTTTATACCAACATTCCAATTGAAGCTGGCATTCAATGTGTGAAAAATATATTCGAGAAATACCCTGACCCAAAGCGGCCCGACGCAGAACTCTTGAAACTTTTAGAGATTAATTTAACCCGAAATGATTTTATGTTTAACAACAAATATTATTTACAGATCAAAGGGACGGCTATGGGCAAGAAGTTTGCCCCGGCCTATGCCAACATTTTCATGGCCGACTGGGAGGAAAAAGCGTTTTTGAAATGTAAACAGAAACCAGCATTTTATTTACGGTATTTAGATGACATATGGGGAATCTGGACGGGATCCAAAGACGAATTTGAGGAGTTTGTGGAGGCCTTAAATTCCCATGATCCATCAATAAGACTCAAAACAGAACTGGACAAACAATCAATTAATTTTTTAGACACTACAGTTTTTAAAGGACAAGATTTCTTAACTAATTCCAAATTGGATATTAAAGTCTACTTTAAATGTACAGACACACATGCGTTATTGCATAAAAAAAGTTTTCACCCAACACATACCTTCAAAGGGATAGTAAAGTCACAAATCCTTAGGTTTAAACGTATTTGTACACGTGACGAGCATTTCAGAAAAGCAGTGAGAGTATTGTTCAGGGCCTTACGAAAACGAGGCTACTCTAGACCCTTTTTGAGGCGCTGTTTTAAGACCTTTCCAATCAGCAAGGAAAGGGATCATGGAAATTTAATTCCTCTCATTACGACTTTTTCTTCGCCAAGTAAGGTGATTAACAGAAAACTTAAGACTAACTTTGAGGAGGTCCTTGGACCTGGAGAAACAATTCCGAACTCAACAGTTATATCGGCTTACAGAAGGAACAAAAATTTAAACGACCTTCTTGTTCGAGCCAAGCTACCGTCTTTGGCGGTAGAAAAGACACAGAAGTTAGACGCACAGTTCTCTAGATTGAAGTTCATAAAAAATAATAGAGAAAAGACTTTGATTAAAATCGAACAAGGTTTTAGTCCAAGAACAAAAAATTGTGTTTATGTCATTTATTGTGTTAAATGTGGTGTCAAGTACGTTGGTGAAACGAAAAACACCTTGTCCACACGTATTGTTCAACACAGGTATAACATTACCAACAAAAAAGAAGTTGACACGCCTTTGGTTAAACATTTTTTGGATCATGGCTTAGCATCCGTACGAATGGCTGGTCTTCAAAAGGACATTAACTGGACGGATTGGGAACGAAAAAAGAGGGAAAGGCATTGGATCTTCATGTTGGGTACTAGGGAACCTTTTGGGTTGAATGTCAAATACAAATGACGACAGCCCTAAACTTAGCCCCTACCCAACACCGGGCCCTAACCCTAACTATACTTTTTGCCCTATTCCTACCCTAGACTCTTGTCCTAGCCCTAGCGTTGCCCTTGGTTGGACCTAATCTTGGCCCTTCTTGGCCCTTGCCTAAACCTAATTGTTGCAGCCTTGCCTAGACCTAACCTTGGCCCTTCTGCTAATTCTGTTGCAGCCCTGGTCTATGACAACCCTAGATCTAACCTTGACCTGACCTTTACTCTAACCCTAACCACTATAACCCTTGCCTAAACCTAATTCTAACTCCTAAAATAATTTTAACCCTAACCCTAACTATAGTCCTAACCTTAATTGGTTTCATCACTATGGGATAATTTTAATTTAATTTAAAATACATTAAAAACTTCATTATCTATATATTTGGCATTTTTAGGGTTAAAAAATCTAATTCGGCAATGATGGGGTTAAAAATCTAATTTAAAATACAGTAAAAACTTCATTTTCTATATTGGGCATTTTTAGTTTTTAAAAAAAATCTAATTCGGCAATGATGAGGTTAAAAACAGTTAAAAAGGGTTAATTAATTCATAAATATATAATCACAAAAAAATAATTAATTCATAAATATATAATTACAATAGAGTATATACATAGTAACATGGGCAAATGCAATTGGCAATACAATTCATATGGAAGGGACGGAACTAAAAGGATACTGCTTTAATACATGGTTTTCTAAGGGCGAAATTACGTACGAAGACGGAGGGTATAAAAGGAGGAGCCTCATAGGAGAGCTCATTCCAGCCTTGACCAGCGACAGATGCAGTGCTCATTCAGCAGACTCTCTGACAAGCTAGCCAACGCAGTTTTCAGTGTGCCATTACCTGAAGAAGACCTTCTTAGGTCGAAACGTTGTATTTTTTCTTTGGCACACCTTCCTTAGTTATTTATTATCGAAAACAACTTGATTTCATTTAAAAAACAATTTTATTTCATTGAAAACAATTTTATTTCATAAACATCAACAACAATTTAAGAACTTTTTATTTTCAACAGCTTCCTTTTTGTGGAGGAAGACACCGTATTTTTTCTTTGGCTCACTTACCTTAGTTATTTAGTAAAAACAATTTGATTTTATGTAAAAACAATTTTATTTCATTGAAAACAATTTGATTTCATAAATATCAACAATAATTCAAGAACCTTTTATTTTTCAACAGCTTCCTTTTTGTGGAGGAAGATTTTTTCAGTTTCTCTTTATTAAAAACGATAAAAACAACAACAAAAAAATTAAAAAATAAATTAATACTTTTAAAAAAATTGGAAAGAGATGGAGGATTGGACCGAGGTGCGGTACGGCCGTAGGCGCCGTCGCCCTCGCCAGCCCCCCTGGGACCAGGGCTATGGACGGTCTGAAGGGTGGAAGGACCGAGCACCCACCTTCTCCAACCGGAGGGGGTTTCAGGACCCCTACTCCAACCGGAGGGGGTATCAAGACCCCTACCCTAGCCGGCGAGCGCCTCCCCCTAAGACTGCCCAATACTCTGGCCCCCGATACCGCTCCTATGCGACAGCGGTCCGCCAAGGTCGCCCCAGATCAAACCGGAGATGGAACGCTCCACGGGACAATAGATCTGAGGTTAGGCGGGAACCAGCGGACCCCCAATTCGGAAAACTGGTGCGGAAATTGCATGAGGTAATCAAGATGGTTCACCACCTGCAGAATGTTGCTTGCAAACCGGGGAAGTCACAGCCCCGCATGATCTCCCGGATGGTTGAGATCCTTTCAGGAATGATCAAACCTGCGGTTCCCACAGTGCGCACAACGGATGCTATCACTGGGAACGCCAAACAGTGGGGCCATACCACCTGCCAGGTGCTGATGGAGCACTACGAAGTAGGCCTTGAGAAAACTCTGGAGGAAGTTTCTGGTCTTCTCACCCCAGAATGGAAGACAGCCTTTGAGGTGGCCACGCGTTGGGCGAAGAAAAACCTTCCGCGCATCACGCAGGAAGTGATCGACCACGCTGAGGCCACGATCATGGCGAGGACTGCCACAGAACCGGCACAGGTGCAGGATGCACAGCCAGTAATGGCTCCACCGCCGGTAGTGGTTACACGCCAGACTACGGCGACGATCCAGACGACGGTCCAGACCCGGAGTCGACAGCAACTTACGACTAAGACTTCAGTGGCAACAATGACAGAGACCGACCAGGCGGACAGAGAGCCGGACTGGCATGACTGTTCTCCACGGAGAGACCGTCCGCGGGAGCGTAGAGAAGTCCGGAGGAATTTAAGGAGCACCAGAGGGGATGCCTTAATTGAAGATGATCCTCTCCAGGATAGAGTGGTGGAGTCCTTGGAGGATTTGGGCATTCTACGAGCCCCTACCCGTACCACTTCGGAGTTGGAGTTGGAGGCTCTTTTTGATGAGCTTCAGGCCGAAGAAGAGAGGGAGGCAGCTCAGTTGGAGGTTCCTCGGACACCTGAGCTAACCACGGCTCTAGTACATCGGGACCCTACCCAAGAGGACGATCACTTTGAGGAGTCCTTTGAGACCTTTACTTCGCCACAACCACAGAAGTTCAAGGTGTACAGACACGCCATTACCCAAAGGAAATTGACTGATTGGGACTTGGTGGTTCAGAAAAAGATACTCTTCATAGGGGACTCAAATCTCTGTAACTTACCGGACTATTTTAACAAGGACCTGCAAATAGACAGTTTTCCTGGAGCCCATTTCCGTCATGGACAGGCCCTTATGGAGAAGACTAAGGCCCCTGATGATCTCGTAGTGGAGAAAATAATCCTGTCCTTCGGCATCAATAGCAGGGCAAACAAATCTAAAGAGACAACAGTAAAGAATGTGCAGGGAGCAATCAGGTCGACTCGACGGACGTTCCCGTATGCAGACATATGGATTCCCCTTGTTAATTTCTCCCCGGTGCTTCCTGCTGAGGAAAGGGAGAACCTAGAGACACTCAATGATCACATCAAGAGGAACATGGCACATATTCCTCTCCTGCCTGAAACCAAGTTTCAGACGGCGGCGGATGATATACATTGGACAGAGGAGACGGGAAGTGCCATGTTTGATCATTGGATGACCTTTTTAAACTCCAGCTCCCCTTAAGTCTTGAAGAAGAGGGGTTGGAGGGAGTACAGTCCCTTCAGGCTCGTGAAGTTGTGGTCTTAGCAAAACATTTTCATCTTTCTAGACCACAACATACCCTTTTGAGCAAGGGCTTGTCGTTTATCCCGACTCTTGGCATAGGCAGACATCAAAAAACACAATTACAATTGGATATTCAAAATTATCACCGGAAAATTAAATTGGCCACCTACTTCAGAAATTCAAACCAAAAACAAAAATTACCTTTTGTGGGACCCTCAACCTGGACACCACCATTGCAAGACTTACCAATCGAGACTAAAAATTTAATTCATAAAGATTTGGCAGAATTTAAAAAGCATTACAAAACAGTCCTAGAAAAATACAATATTTCGTCAAATGAAGCAAAGGCCTTGCGTGAATTAAAAAATACTAAACATATAGTCATTAAGCCAGCTGACAAGGGCTCAGCGATTGTAATCCTAAGTAGAGATCAATATGTACTAGAGGTGGAACGACAGTTAAATGATGCAGAATATTACAAACAATTGGAAAAACCTATTTACATGGATACTGTCCCCATGGTTGCTAAAATTGTTGACACGTTAAAAAAGACTAAAATTATTAATTCGAAACAGAGACAATATTTAATCGGGAACTTACAACCAAGAGAAAGGAGATTCTATATTCTACCTAAAATTCATAAAAGTCCGGAAAAATGGACAATTCCATATGAAATTCCCCCAGGAAGACCGATAGTTTCGGATTGTGGAAGCGAGACGTATTTCACGGCCGAATTCCTGGACTATTATTTAAATCCCTTGTCTACCAAACACCCTGCCTATGTCAGAGACACATATCATTTCATTGAACTAGTCAAAAATATAAGGATTCCGTCAGACTACTATTTTTTCTCCATGGACGTGGAAAGTCTTTATACCAACATTCCAATTGAAGCTGGCATTCAATGTGTGAAAAATATATTCGAGAAATACCCTGACCCAAAGCGGCCCGACGCAGAACTCTTGAAACTTTTAGAGATTAATTTAACCCGAAATGATTTTATGTTTAACAACAAATATTATTTACAGATCAAAGGGACGGCTATGGGCAAGAAGTTTGCCCCGGCCTATGCCAACATTTTCATGGCCGACTGGGAGGAAAAAGCGTTTTTGAAATGTAAACAGAAACCAGCATTTTATTTACGGTATTTAGATGACATATGGGGAATCTGGACGGGATCCAAAGACGAATTTGAGGAGTTTGTGGAGGCCTTAAATTCCCATGATCCATCAATAAGACTCAAAACAGAACTGGACAAACAATCAATTAATTTTTTAGACACTACAGTTTTTAAAGGACAAGATTTCTTAACTAATTCCAAATTGGATATTAAAGTCTACTTTAAATGTACAGACACACATGCGTTATTGCATAAAAAAAGTTTTCACCCAACACATACCTTCAAAGGGATAGTAAAGTCACAAATCCTTAGGTTTAAACGTATTTGTACACGTGACGAGCATTTCAGAAAAGCAGTGAGAGTATTGTTCAGGGCCTTACGAAAACGAGGCTACTCTAGACCCTTTTTGAGGCGCTGTTTTAAGACCTTTCCAATCAGCAAGGAAAGGGATCATGGAAATTTAATTCCTCTCATTACGACTTTTTCTTCGCCAAGTAAGGTGATTAACAGAAAACTTAAGACTAACTTTGAGGAGGTCCTTGGACCTGGAGAAACAATTCCGAACTCAACAGTTATATCGGCTTACAGAAGGAACAAAAATTTAAACGACCTTCTTGTTCGAGCCAAGCTACCGTCTTTGGCGGTAGAAAAGACACAGAAGTTAGACGCACAGTTCTCTAGATTGAAGTTCATAAAAAATAATAGAGAAAAGACTTTGATTAAAATCGAACAAGGTTTTAGTCCAAGAACAAAAAATTGTGTTTATGTCATTTATTGTGTTAAATGTGGTGTCAAGTACGTTGGTGAAACGAAAAACACCTTGTCCACACGTATTGTTCAACACAGGTATAACATTACCAACAAAAAAGAAGTTGACACGCCTTTGGTTAAACATTTTTTGGATCATGGCTTAGCATCCGTACGAATGGCTGGTCTTCAAAAGGACATTAACTGGACGGATTGGGAACGAAAAAAGAGGGAAAGGCATTGGATCTTCATGTTGGGTACTAGGGAACCTTTTGGGTTGAATGTCAAATACAAATGACGACAGCCCTAAACTTAGCCCCTACCCAACACCGGGCCCTAACCCTAACTATACTTTTTGCCCTATTCCTACCCTAGACTCTTGTCCTAGCCCTAGCGTTGCCCTTGGTTGGACCTAATCTTGGCCCTTCTTGGCCCTTGCCTAAACCTAATTGTTGCAGCCTTGCCTAGACCTAACCTTGGCCCTTCTGCTAATTCTGTTGCAGCCCTGGTCTATGACAACCCTAGATCTAACCTTGACCTGACCTTTACTCTAACCCTAACCACTATAACCCTTGCCTAAACCTAATTCTAACTCCTAAAATAATTTTAACCCTAACCCTAACTATAGTCCTAACCTTAATTGGTTTCATCACTATGGGATAATTTTAATTTAATTTAAAATACATTAAAAACTTCATTATCTATATATTTGGCATTTTTAGGGTTAAAAAATCTAATTCGGCAATGATGGGGTTAAAAATCTAATTTAAAATACAGTAAAAACTTCATTTTCTATATTGGGCATTTTTAGTTTTTAAAAAAAATCTAATTCGGCAATGATGAGGTTAAAAACAGTTAAAAAGGGTTAATTAATTCATAAATATATAATCACAAAAAAATAATTAATTCATAAATATATAATTACAATAGAGTATATACATAGTAACATGGGCAAATGCAATTGGCAATACAATTCATATGGAAGGGACGGAACTAAAAGGATACTGCTTTAATACATGGTTTTCTAAGGGCGAAATTACGTACGAAGACGGAGGGTATAAAAGGAGGAGCCTCATAGGAGAGCTCATTCCAGCCTTGACCAGCGACAGATGCAGTGCTCATTCAGCAGACTCTCTGACAAGCTAGCCAACGCAGTTTTCAGTGTGCCATTACCTGAAGAAGACCTTCTTAGGTCGAAACGTTGTATTTTTTCTTTGGCACACCTTCCTTAGTTATTTATTATCGAAAACAACTTGATTTCATTTAAAAAACAATTTTATTTCATTGAAAACAATTTTATTTCATAAACATCAACAACAATTTAAGAACTTTTTATTTTCAACAGCTTCCTTTTTGTGGAGGAAGACACCGTATTTTTTCTTTGGCTCACTTACCTTAGTTATTTAGTAAAAACAATTTGATTTTATGTAAAAACAATTTTATTTCATTGAAAACAATTTGATTTCATAAATATCAACAATAATTCAAGAACCTTTTATTTTTCAACAGCTTCCTTTTTGTGGAGGAAGATTTTTTCAGTTTCTCTTTATTAAAAACGATAAAAACAACAACAAAAAAATTAAAAAATAAATTAATACTTTTAAAAAAATTGGAAAGAGATGGAGGATTGGACCGAGGTGCGGTACGGCCGTAGGCGCCGTCGCCCTCGCCAGCCCCCCTGGGACCAGGGCTATGGACGGTCTGAAGGGTGGAAGGACCGAGCACCCACCTTCTCCAACCGGAGGGGGTTTCAGGACCCCTACTCCAACCGGAGGGGGTATCAAGACCCCTACCCTAGCCGGCGAGCGCCTCCCCCTAAGACTGCCCAATACTCTGGCCCCCGATACCGCTCCTATGCGACAGCGGTCCGCCAAGGTCGCCCCAGATCAAACCGGAGATGGAACGCTCCACGGGACAATAGATCTGAGGTTAGGCGGGAACCAGCGGACCCCCAATTCGGAAAACTGGTGCGGAAATTGCATGAGGTAATCAAGATGGTTCACCACCTGCAGAATGTTGCTTGCAAACCGGGGAAGTCACAGCCCCGCATGATCTCCCGGATGGTTGAGATCCTTTCAGGAATGATCAAACCTGCGGTTCCCACAGTGCGCACAACGGATGCTATCACTGGGAACGCCAAACAGTGGGGCCATACCACCTGCCAGGTGCTGATGGAGCACTACGAAGTAGGCCTTGAGAAAACTCTGGAGGAAGTTTCTGGTCTTCTCACCCCAGAATGGAAGACAGCCTTTGAGGTGGCCACGCGTTGGGCGAAGAAAAACCTTCCGCGCATCACGCAGGAAGTGATCGACCACGCTGAGGCCACGATCATGGCGAGGACTGCCACAGAACCGGCACAGGTGCAGGATGCACAGCCAGTAATGGCTCCACCGCCGGTAGTGGTTACACGCCAGACTACGGCGACGATCCAGACGACGGTCCAGACCCGGAGTCGACAGCAACTTACGACTAAGACTTCAGTGGCAACAATGACAGAGACCGACCAGGCGGACAGAGAGCCGGACTGGCATGACTGTTCTCCACGGAGAGACCGTCCGCGGGAGCGTAGAGAAGTCCGGAGGAATTTAAGGAGCACCAGAGGGGATGCCTTAATTGAAGATGATCCTCTCCAGGATAGAGTGGTGGAGTCCTTGGAGGATTTGGGCATTCTACGAGCCCCTACCCGTACCACTTCGGAGTTGGAGTTGGAGGCTCTTTTTGATGAGCTTCAGGCCGAAGAAGAGAGGGAGGCAGCTCAGTTGGAGGTTCCTCGGACACCTGAGCTAACCACGGCTCTAGTACATCGGGACCCTACCCAAGAGGACGATCACTTTGAGGAGTCCTTTGAGACCTTTACTTCGCCACAACCACAGAAGTTCAAGGTGTACAGACACGCCATTACCCAAAGGAAATTGACTGATTGGGACTTGGTGGTTCAGAAAAAGATACTCTTCATAGGGGACTCAAATCTCTGTAACTTACCGGACTATTTTAACAAGGACCTGCAAATAGACAGTTTTCCTGGAGCCCATTTCCGTCATGGACAGGCCCTTATGGAGAAGACTAAGGCCCCTGATGATCTCGTAGTGGAGAAAATAATCCTGTCCTTCGGCATCAATAGCAGGGCAAACAAATCTAAAGAGACAACAGTAAAGAATGTGCAGGGAGCAATCAGGTCGACTCGACGGACGTTCCCGTATGCAGACATATGGATTCCCCTTGTTAATTTCTCCCCGGTGCTTCCTGCTGAGGAAAGGGAGAACCTAGAGACACTCAATGATCACATCAAGAGGAACATGGCACATATTCCTCTCCTGCCTGAAACCAAGTTTCAGACGGCGGCGGATGATATACATTGGACAGAGGAGACGGGAAGTGCCATGTTTGATCATTGGATGACCTTTTTAAACTCCAGCTCCCCTTAAGTCTTGAAGAAGAGGGGTTGGAGGGAGTACAGTCCCTTCAGGCTCGTGAAGTTGTGGTCTTAGCAAAACATTTTCATCTTTCTAGACCACAACATACCCTTTTGAGCAAGGGCTTGTCGTTTATCCCGACTCTTGGCATAGGCAGACATCAAAAAACACAATTACAATTGGATATTCAAAATTATCACCGGAAAATTAAATTGGCCACCTACTTCAGAAATTCAAACCAAAAACAAAAATTACCTTTTGTGGGACCCTCAACCTGGACACCACCATTGCAAGACTTACCAATCGAGACTAAAAATTTAATTCATAAAGATTTGGCAGAATTTAAAAAGCATTACAAAACAGTCCTAGAAAAATACAATATTTCGTCAAATGAAGCAAAGGCCTTGCGTGAATTAAAAAATACTAAACATATAGTCATTAAGCCAGCTGACAAGGGCTCAGCGATTGTAATCCTAAGTAGAGATCAATATGTACTAGAGGTGGAACGACAGTTAAATGATGCAGAATATTACAAACAATTGGAAAAACCTATTTACATGGATACTGTCCCCATGGTTGCTAAAATTGTTGACACGTTAAAAAAGACTAAAATTATTAATTCGAAACAGAGACAATATTTAATCGGGAACTTACAACCAAGAGAAAGGAGATTCTATATTCTACCTAAAATTCATAAAAGTCCGGAAAAATGGACAATTCCATATGAAATTCCCCCAGGAAGACCGATAGTTTCGGATTGTGGAAGCGAGACGTATTTCACGGCCGAATTCCTGGACTATTATTTAAATCCCTTGTCTACCAAACACCCTGCCTATGTCAGAGACACATATCATTTCATTGAACTAGTCAAAAATATAAGGATTCCGTCAGACTACTATTTTTTCTCCATGGACGTGGAAAGTCTTTATACCAACATTCCAATTGAAGCTGGCATTCAATGTGTGAAAAATATATTCGAGAAATACCCTGACCCAAAGCGGCCCGACGCAGAACTCTTGAAACTTTTAGAGATTAATTTAACCCGAAATGATTTTATGTTTAACAACAAATATTATTTACAGATCAAAGGGACGGCTATGGGCAAGAAGTTTGCCCCGGCCTATGCCAACATTTTCATGGCCGACTGGGAGGAAAAAGCGTTTTTGAAATGTAAACAGAAACCAGCATTTTATTTACGGTATTTAGATGACATATGGGGAATCTGGACGGGATCCAAAGACGAATTTGAGGAGTTTGTGGAGGCCTTAAATTCCCATGATCCATCAATAAGACTCAAAACAGAACTGGACAAACAATCAATTAATTTTTTAGACACTACAGTTTTTAAAGGACAAGATTTCTTAACTAATTCCAAATTGGATATTAAAGTCTACTTTAAATGTACAGACACACATGCGTTATTGCATAAAAAAAGTTTTCACCCAACACATACCTTCAAAGGGATAGTAAAGTCACAAATCCTTAGGTTTAAACGTATTTGTACACGTGACGAGCATTTCAGAAAAGCAGTGAGAGTATTGTTCAGGGCCTTACGAAAACGAGGCTACTCTAGACCCTTTTTGAGGCGCTGTTTTAAGACCTTTCCAATCAGCAAGGAAAGGGATCATGGAAATTTAATTCCTCTCATTACGACTTTTTCTTCGCCAAGTAAGGTGATTAACAGAAAACTTAAGACTAACTTTGAGGAGGTCCTTGGACCTGGAGAAACAATTCCGAACTCAACAGTTATATCGGCTTACAGAAGGAACAAAAATTTAAACGACCTTCTTGTTCGAGCCAAGCTACCGTCTTTGGCGGTAGAAAAGACACAGAAGTTAGACGCACAGTTCTCTAGATTGAAGTTCATAAAAAATAATAGAGAAAAGACTTTGATTAAAATCGAACAAGGTTTTAGTCCAAGAACAAAAAATTGTGTTTATGTCATTTATTGTGTTAAATGTGGTGTCAAGTACGTTGGTGAAACGAAAAACACCTTGTCCACACGTATTGTTCAACACAGGTATAACATTACCAACAAAAAAGAAGTTGACACGCCTTTGGTTAAACATTTTTTGGATCATGGCTTAGCATCCGTACGAATGGCTGGTCTTCAAAAGGACATTAACTGGACGGATTGGGAACGAAAAAAGAGGGAAAGGCATTGGATCTTCATGTTGGGTACTAGGGAACCTTTTGGGTTGAATGTCAAATACAAATGACGACAGCCCTAAACTTAGCCCCTACCCAACACCGGGCCCTAACCCTAACTATACTTTTTGCCCTATTCCTACCCTAGACTCTTGTCCTAGCCCTAGCGTTGCCCTTGGTTGGACCTAATCTTGGCCCTTCTTGGCCCTTGCCTAAACCTAATTGTTGCAGCCTTGCCTAGACCTAACCTTGGCCCTTCTGCTAATTCTGTTGCAGCCCTGGTCTATGACAACCCTAGATCTAACCTTGACCTGACCTTTACTCTAACCCTAACCACTATAACCCTTGCCTAAACCTAATTCTAACTCCTAAAATAATTTTAACCCTAACCCTAACTATAGTCCTAACCTTAATTGGTTTCATCACTATGGGATAATTTTAATTTAATTTAAAATACATTAAAAACTTCATTATCTATATATTTGGCATTTTTAGGGTTAAAAAATCTAATTCGGCAATGATGGGGTTAAAAATCTAATTTAAAATACAGTAAAAACTTCATTTTCTATATTGGGCATTTTTAGTTTTTAAAAAAAATCTAATTCGGCAATGATGAGGTTAAAAACAGTTAAAAAGGGTTAATTAATTCATAAATATATAATCACAAAAAAATAATTAATTCATAAATATATAATTACAATAGAGTATATACATAGTAACATGGGCAAATGCAATTGGCAATACAATTCATATGGAAGGGACGGAACTAAAAGGATACTGCTTTAATACATGGTTTTCTAAGGGCGAAATTACGTACGAAGACGGAGGGTATAAAAGGAGGAGCCTCATAGGAGAGCTCATTCCAGCCTTGACCAGCGACAGATGCAGTGCTCATTCAGCAGACTCTCTGACAAGCTAGCCAACGCAGTTTTCAGTGTGCCATTACCTGAAGAAGACCTTCTTAGGTCGAAACGTTGTATTTTTTCTTTGGCACACCTTCCTTAGTTATTTATTATCGAAAACAACTTGATTTCATTTAAAAAACAATTTTATTTCATTGAAAACAATTTTATTTCATAAACATCAACAACAATTTAAGAACTTTTTATTTTCAACAGCTTCCTTTTTGTGGAGGAAGACACCGTATTTTTTCTTTGGCTCACTTACCTTAGTTATTTAGTAAAAACAATTTGATTTTATGTAAAAACAATTTTATTTCATTGAAAACAATTTGATTTCATAAATATCAACAATAATTCAAGAACCTTTTATTTTTCAACAGCTTCCTTTTTGTGGAGGAAGATTTTTTCAGTTTCTCTTTATTAAAAACGATAAAAACAACAACAAAAAAATTAAAAAATAAATTAATACTTTTAAAAAAATTGGAAAGAGATGGAGGATTGGACCGAGGTGCGGTACGGCCGTAGGCGCCGTCGCCCTCGCCAGCCCCCCTGGGACCAGGGCTATGGACGGTCTGAAGGGTGGAAGGACCGAGCACCCACCTTCTCCAACCGGAGGGGGTTTCAGGACCCCTACTCCAACCGGAGGGGGTATCAAGACCCCTACCCTAGCCGGCGAGCGCCTCCCCCTAAGACTGCCCAATACTCTGGCCCCCGATACCGCTCCTATGCGACAGCGGTCCGCCAAGGTCGCCCCAGATCAAACCGGAGATGGAACGCTCCACGGGACAATAGATCTGAGGTTAGGCGGGAACCAGCGGACCCCCAATTCGGAAAACTGGTGCGGAAATTGCATGAGGTAATCAAGATGGTTCACCACCTGCAGAATGTTGCTTGCAAACCGGGGAAGTCACAGCCCCGCATGATCTCCCGGATGGTTGAGATCCTTTCAGGAATGATCAAACCTGCGGTTCCCACAGTGCGCACAACGGATGCTATCACTGGGAACGCCAAACAGTGGGGCCATACCACCTGCCAGGTGCTGATGGAGCACTACGAAGTAGGCCTTGAGAAAACTCTGGAGGAAGTTTCTGGTCTTCTCACCCCAGAATGGAAGACAGCCTTTGAGGTGGCCACGCGTTGGGCGAAGAAAAACCTTCCGCGCATCACGCAGGAAGTGATCGACCACGCTGAGGCCACGATCATGGCGAGGACTGCCACAGAACCGGCACAGGTGCAGGATGCACAGCCAGTAATGGCTCCACCGCCGGTAGTGGTTACACGCCAGACTACGGCGACGATCCAGACGACGGTCCAGACCCGGAGTCGACAGCAACTTACGACTAAGACTTCAGTGGCAACAATGACAGAGACCGACCAGGCGGACAGAGAGCCGGACTGGCATGACTGTTCTCCACGGAGAGACCGTCCGCGGGAGCGTAGAGAAGTCCGGAGGAATTTAAGGAGCACCAGAGGGGATGCCTTAATTGAAGATGATCCTCTCCAGGATAGAGTGGTGGAGTCCTTGGAGGATTTGGGCATTCTACGAGCCCCTACCCGTACCACTTCGGAGTTGGAGTTGGAGGCTCTTTTTGATGAGCTTCAGGCCGAAGAAGAGAGGGAGGCAGCTCAGTTGGAGGTTCCTCGGACACCTGAGCTAACCACGGCTCTAGTACATCGGGACCCTACCCAAGAGGACGATCACTTTGAGGAGTCCTTTGAGACCTTTACTTCGCCACAACCACAGAAGTTCAAGGTGTACAGACACGCCATTACCCAAAGGAAATTGACTGATTGGGACTTGGTGGTTCAGAAAAAGATACTCTTCATAGGGGACTCAAATCTCTGTAACTTACCGGACTATTTTAACAAGGACCTGCAAATAGACAGTTTTCCTGGAGCCCATTTCCGTCATGGACAGGCCCTTATGGAGAAGACTAAGGCCCCTGATGATCTCGTAGTGGAGAAAATAATCCTGTCCTTCGGCATCAATAGCAGGGCAAACAAATCTAAAGAGACAACAGTAAAGAATGTGCAGGGAGCAATCAGGTCGACTCGACGGACGTTCCCGTATGCAGACATATGGATTCCCCTTGTTAATTTCTCCCCGGTGCTTCCTGCTGAGGAAAGGGAGAACCTAGAGACACTCAATGATCACATCAAGAGGAACATGGCACATATTCCTCTCCTGCCTGAAACCAAGTTTCAGACGGCGGCGGATGATATACATTGGACAGAGGAGACGGGAAGTGCCATGTTTGATCATTGGATGACCTTTTTAAACTCCAGCTCCCCTTAAGTCTTGAAGAAGAGGGGTTGGAGGGAGTACAGTCCCTTCAGGCTCGTGAAGTTGTGGTCTTAGCAAAACATTTTCATCTTTCTAGACCACAACATACCCTTTTGAGCAAGGGCTTGTCGTTTATCCCGACTCTTGGCATAGGCAGACATCAAAAAACACAATTACAATTGGATATTCAAAATTATCACCGGAAAATTAAATTGGCCACCTACTTCAGAAATTCAAACCAAAAACAAAAATTACCTTTTGTGGGACCCTCAACCTGGACACCACCATTGCAAGACTTACCAATCGAGACTAAAAATTTAATTCATAAAGATTTGGCAGAATTTAAAAAGCATTACAAAACAGTCCTAGAAAAATACAATATTTCGTCAAATGAAGCAAAGGCCTTGCGTGAATTAAAAAATACTAAACATATAGTCATTAAGCCAGCTGACAAGGGCTCAGCGATTGTAATCCTAAGTAGAGATCAATATGTACTAGAGGTGGAACGACAGTTAAATGATGCAGAATATTACAAACAATTGGAAAAACCTATTTACATGGATACTGTCCCCATGGTTGCTAAAATTGTTGACACGTTAAAAAAGACTAAAATTATTAATTCGAAACAGAGACAATATTTAATCGGGAACTTACAACCAAGAGAAAGGAGATTCTATATTCTACCTAAAATTCATAAAAGTCCGGAAAAATGGACAATTCCATATGAAATTCCCCCAGGAAGACCGATAGTTTCGGATTGTGGAAGCGAGACGTATTTCACGGCCGAATTCCTGGACTATTATTTAAATCCCTTGTCTACCAAACACCCTGCCTATGTCAGAGACACATATCATTTCATTGAACTAGTCAAAAATATAAGGATTCCGTCAGACTACTATTTTTTCTCCATGGACGTGGAAAGTCTTTATACCAACATTCCAATTGAAGCTGGCATTCAATGTGTGAAAAATATATTCGAGAAATACCCTGACCCAAAGCGGCCCGACGCAGAACTCTTGAAACTTTTAGAGATTAATTTAACCCGAAATGATTTTATGTTTAACAACAAATATTATTTACAGATCAAAGGGACGGCTATGGGCAAGAAGTTTGCCCCGGCCTATGCCAACATTTTCATGGCCGACTGGGAGGAAAAAGCGTTTTTGAAATGTAAACAGAAACCAGCATTTTATTTACGGTATTTAGATGACATATGGGGAATCTGGACGGGATCCAAAGACGAATTTGAGGAGTTTGTGGAGGCCTTAAATTCCCATGATCCATCAATAAGACTCAAAACAGAACTGGACAAACAATCAATTAATTTTTTAGACACTACAGTTTTTAAAGGACAAGATTTCTTAACTAATTCCAAATTGGATATTAAAGTCTACTTTAAATGTACAGACACACATGCGTTATTGCATAAAAAAAGTTTTCACCCAACACATACCTTCAAAGGGATAGTAAAGTCACAAATCCTTAGGTTTAAACGTATTTGTACACGTGACGAGCATTTCAGAAAAGCAGTGAGAGTATTGTTCAGGGCCTTACGAAAACGAGGCTACTCTAGACCCTTTTTGAGGCGCTGTTTTAAGACCTTTCCAATCAGCAAGGAAAGGGATCATGGAAATTTAATTCCTCTCATTACGACTTTTTCTTCGCCAAGTAAGGTGATTAACAGAAAACTTAAGACTAACTTTGAGGAGGTCCTTGGACCTGGAGAAACAATTCCGAACTCAACAGTTATATCGGCTTACAGAAGGAACAAAAATTTAAACGACCTTCTTGTTCGAGCCAAGCTACCGTCTTTGGCGGTAGAAAAGACACAGAAGTTAGACGCACAGTTCTCTAGATTGAAGTTCATAAAAAATAATAGAGAAAAGACTTTGATTAAAATCGAACAAGGTTTTAGTCCAAGAACAAAAAATTGTGTTTATGTCATTTATTGTGTTAAATGTGGTGTCAAGTACGTTGGTGAAACGAAAAACACCTTGTCCACACGTATTGTTCAACACAGGTATAACATTACCAACAAAAAAGAAGTTGACACGCCTTTGGTTAAACATTTTTTGGATCATGGCTTAGCATCCGTACGAATGGCTGGTCTTCAAAAGGACATTAACTGGACGGATTGGGAACGAAAAAAGAGGGAAAGGCATTGGATCTTCATGTTGGGTACTAGGGAACCTTTTGGGTTGAATGTCAAATACAAATGACGACAGCCCTAAACTTAGCCCCTACCCAACACCGGGCCCTAACCCTAACTATACTTTTTGCCCTATTCCTACCCTAGACTCTTGTCCTAGCCCTAGCGTTGCCCTTGGTTGGACCTAATCTTGGCCCTTCTTGGCCCTTGCCTAAACCTAATTGTTGCAGCCTTGCCTAGACCTAACCTTGGCCCTTCTGCTAATTCTGTTGCAGCCCTGGTCTATGACAACCCTAGATCTAACCTTGACCTGACCTTTACTCTAACCCTAACCACTATAACCCTTGCCTAAACCTAATTCTAACTCCTAAAATAATTTTAACCCTAACCCTAACTATAGTCCTAACCTTAATTGGTTTCATCACTATGGGATAATTTTAATTTAATTTAAAATACATTAAAAACTTCATTATCTATATATTTGGCATTTTTAGGGTTAAAAAATCTAATTCGGCAATGATGGGGTTAAAAATCTAATTTAAAATACAGTAAAAACTTCATTTTCTATATTGGGCATTTTTAGTTTTTAAAAAAAATCTAATTCGGCAATGATGAGGTTAAAAACAGTTAAAAAGGGTTAATTAATTCATAAATATATAATCACAAAAAAATAATTAATTCATAAATATATAATTACAATAGAGTATATACATAGTAACATGGGCAAATGCAATTGGCAATACAATTCATATGGAAGGGACGGAACTAAAAGGATACTGCTTTAATACATGGTTTTCTAAGGGCGAAATTACGTACGAAGACGGAGGGTATAAAAGGAGGAGCCTCATAGGAGAGCTCATTCCAGCCTTGACCAGCGACAGATGCAGTGCTCATTCAGCAGACTCTCTGACAAGCTAGCCAACGCAGTTTTCAGTGTGCCATTACCTGAAGAAGACCTTCTTAGGTCGAAACGTTGTATTTTTTCTTTGGCACACCTTCCTTAGTTATTTATTATCGAAAACAACTTGATTTCATTTAAAAAACAATTTTATTTCATTGAAAACAATTTTATTTCATAAACATCAACAACAATTTAAGAACTTTTTATTTTCAACAGCTTCCTTTTTGTGGAGGAAGACACCGTATTTTTTCTTTGGCTCACTTACCTTAGTTATTTAGTAAAAACAATTTGATTTTATGTAAAAACAATTTTATTTCATTGAAAACAATTTGATTTCATAAATATCAACAATAATTCAAGAACCTTTTATTTTTCAACAGCTTCCTTTTTGTGGAGGAAGATTTTTTCAGTTTCTCTTTATTAAAAACGATAAAAACAACAACAAAAAAATTAAAAAATAAATTAATACTTTTAAAAAAATTGGAAAGAGATGGAGGATTGGACCGAGGTGCGGTACGGCCGTAGGCGCCGTCGCCCTCGCCAGCCCCCCTGGGACCAGGGCTATGGACGGTCTGAAGGGTGGAAGGACCGAGCACCCACCTTCTCCAACCGGAGGGGGTTTCAGGACCCCTACTCCAACCGGAGGGGGTATCAAGACCCCTACCCTAGCCGGCGAGCGCCTCCCCCTAAGACTGCCCAATACTCTGGCCCCCGATACCGCTCCTATGCGACAGCGGTCCGCCAAGGTCGCCCCAGATCAAACCGGAGATGGAACGCTCCACGGGACAATAGATCTGAGGTTAGGCGGGAACCAGCGGACCCCCAATTCGGAAAACTGGTGCGGAAATTGCATGAGGTAATCAAGATGGTTCACCACCTGCAGAATGTTGCTTGCAAACCGGGGAAGTCACAGCCCCGCATGATCTCCCGGATGGTTGAGATCCTTTCAGGAATGATCAAACCTGCGGTTCCCACAGTGCGCACAACGGATGCTATCACTGGGAACGCCAAACAGTGGGGCCATACCACCTGCCAGGTGCTGATGGAGCACTACGAAGTAGGCCTTGAGAAAACTCTGGAGGAAGTTTCTGGTCTTCTCACCCCAGAATGGAAGACAGCCTTTGAGGTGGCCACGCGTTGGGCGAAGAAAAACCTTCCGCGCATCACGCAGGAAGTGATCGACCACGCTGAGGCCACGATCATGGCGAGGACTGCCACAGAACCGGCACAGGTGCAGGATGCACAGCCAGTAATGGCTCCACCGCCGGTAGTGGTTACACGCCAGACTACGGCGACGATCCAGACGACGGTCCAGACCCGGAGTCGACAGCAACTTACGACTAAGACTTCAGTGGCAACAATGACAGAGACCGACCAGGCGGACAGAGAGCCGGACTGGCATGACTGTTCTCCACGGAGAGACCGTCCGCGGGAGCGTAGAGAAGTCCGGAGGAATTTAAGGAGCACCAGAGGGGATGCCTTAATTGAAGATGATCCTCTCCAGGATAGAGTGGTGGAGTCCTTGGAGGATTTGGGCATTCTACGAGCCCCTACCCGTACCACTTCGGAGTTGGAGTTGGAGGCTCTTTTTGATGAGCTTCAGGCCGAAGAAGAGAGGGAGGCAGCTCAGTTGGAGGTTCCTCGGACACCTGAGCTAACCACGGCTCTAGTACATCGGGACCCTACCCAAGAGGACGATCACTTTGAGGAGTCCTTTGAGACCTTTACTTCGCCACAACCACAGAAGTTCAAGGTGTACAGACACGCCATTACCCAAAGGAAATTGACTGATTGGGACTTGGTGGTTCAGAAAAAGATACTCTTCATAGGGGACTCAAATCTCTGTAACTTACCGGACTATTTTAACAAGGACCTGCAAATAGACAGTTTTCCTGGAGCCCATTTCCGTCATGGACAGGCCCTTATGGAGAAGACTAAGGCCCCTGATGATCTCGTAGTGGAGAAAATAATCCTGTCCTTCGGCATCAATAGCAGGGCAAACAAATCTAAAGAGACAACAGTAAAGAATGTGCAGGGAGCAATCAGGTCGACTCGACGGACGTTCCCGTATGCAGACATATGGATTCCCCTTGTTAATTTCTCCCCGGTGCTTCCTGCTGAGGAAAGGGAGAACCTAGAGACACTCAATGATCACATCAAGAGGAACATGGCACATATTCCTCTCCTGCCTGAAACCAAGTTTCAGACGGCGGCGGATGATATACATTGGACAGAGGAGACGGGAAGTGCCATGTTTGATCATTGGATGACCTTTTTAAACTCCAGCTCCCCTTAAGTCTTGAAGAAGAGGGGTTGGAGGGAGTACAGTCCCTTCAGGCTCGTGAAGTTGTGGTCTTAGCAAAACATTTTCATCTTTCTAGACCACAACATACCCTTTTGAGCAAGGGCTTGTCGTTTATCCCGACTCTTGGCATAGGCAGACATCAAAAAACACAATTACAATTGGATATTCAAAATTATCACCGGAAAATTAAATTGGCCACCTACTTCAGAAATTCAAACCAAAAACAAAAATTACCTTTTGTGGGACCCTCAACCTGGACACCACCATTGCAAGACTTACCAATCGAGACTAAAAATTTAATTCATAAAGATTTGGCAGAATTTAAAAAGCATTACAAAACAGTCCTAGAAAAATACAATATTTCGTCAAATGAAGCAAAGGCCTTGCGTGAATTAAAAAATACTAAACATATAGTCATTAAGCCAGCTGACAAGGGCTCAGCGATTGTAATCCTAAGTAGAGATCAATATGTACTAGAGGTGGAACGACAGTTAAATGATGCAGAATATTACAAACAATTGGAAAAACCTATTTACATGGATACTGTCCCCATGGTTGCTAAAATTGTTGACACGTTAAAAAAGACTAAAATTATTAATTCGAAACAGAGACAATATTTAATCGGGAACTTACAACCAAGAGAAAGGAGATTCTATATTCTACCTAAAATTCATAAAAGTCCGGAAAAATGGACAATTCCATATGAAATTCCCCCAGGAAGACCGATAGTTTCGGATTGTGGAAGCGAGACGTATTTCACGGCCGAATTCCTGGACTATTATTTAAATCCCTTGTCTACCAAACACCCTGCCTATGTCAGAGACACATATCATTTCATTGAACTAGTCAAAAATATAAGGATTCCGTCAGACTACTATTTTTTCTCCATGGACGTGGAAAGTCTTTATACCAACATTCCAATTGAAGCTGGCATTCAATGTGTGAAAAATATATTCGAGAAATACCCTGACCCAAAGCGGCCCGACGCAGAACTCTTGAAACTTTTAGAGATTAATTTAACCCGAAATGATTTTATGTTTAACAACAAATATTATTTACAGATCAAAGGGACGGCTATGGGCAAGAAGTTTGCCCCGGCCTATGCCAACATTTTCATGGCCGACTGGGAGGAAAAAGCGTTTTTGAAATGTAAACAGAAACCAGCATTTTATTTACGGTATTTAGATGACATATGGGGAATCTGGACGGGATCCAAAGACGAATTTGAGGAGTTTGTGGAGGCCTTAAATTCCCATGATCCATCAATAAGACTCAAAACAGAACTGGACAAACAATCAATTAATTTTTTAGACACTACAGTTTTTAAAGGACAAGATTTCTTAACTAATTCCAAATTGGATATTAAAGTCTACTTTAAATGTACAGACACACATGCGTTATTGCATAAAAAAAGTTTTCACCCAACACATACCTTCAAAGGGATAGTAAAGTCACAAATCCTTAGGTTTAAACGTATTTGTACACGTGACGAGCATTTCAGAAAAGCAGTGAGAGTATTGTTCAGGGCCTTACGAAAACGAGGCTACTCTAGACCCTTTTTGAGGCGCTGTTTTAAGACCTTTCCAATCAGCAAGGAAAGGGATCATGGAAATTTAATTCCTCTCATTACGACTTTTTCTTCGCCAAGTAAGGTGATTAACAGAAAACTTAAGACTAACTTTGAGGAGGTCCTTGGACCTGGAGAAACAATTCCGAACTCAACAGTTATATCGGCTTACAGAAGGAACAAAAATTTAAACGACCTTCTTGTTCGAGCCAAGCTACCGTCTTTGGCGGTAGAAAAGACACAGAAGTTAGACGCACAGTTCTCTAGATTGAAGTTCATAAAAAATAATAGAGAAAAGACTTTGATTAAAATCGAACAAGGTTTTAGTCCAAGAACAAAAAATTGTGTTTATGTCATTTATTGTGTTAAATGTGGTGTCAAGTACGTTGGTGAAACGAAAAACACCTTGTCCACACGTATTGTTCAACACAGGTATAACATTACCAACAAAAAAGAAGTTGACACGCCTTTGGTTAAACATTTTTTGGATCATGGCTTAGCATCCGTACGAATGGCTGGTCTTCAAAAGGACATTAACTGGACGGATTGGGAACGAAAAAAGAGGGAAAGGCATTGGATCTTCATGTTGGGTACTAGGGAACCTTTTGGGTTGAATGTCAAATACAAATGACGACAGCCCTAAACTTAGCCCCTACCCAACACCGGGCCCTAACCCTAACTATACTTTTTGCCCTATTCCTACCCTAGACTCTTGTCCTAGCCCTAGCGTTGCCCTTGGTTGGACCTAATCTTGGCCCTTCTTGGCCCTTGCCTAAACCTAATTGTTGCAGCCTTGCCTAGACCTAACCTTGGCCCTTCTGCTAATTCTGTTGCAGCCCTGGTCTATGACAACCCTAGATCTAACCTTGACCTGACCTTTACTCTAACCCTAACCACTATAACCCTTGCCTAAACCTAATTCTAACTCCTAAAATAATTTTAACCCTAACCCTAACTATAGTCCTAACCTTAATTGGTTTCATCACTATGGGATAATTTTAATTTAATTTAAAATACATTAAAAACTTCATTATCTATATATTTGGCATTTTTAGGGTTAAAAAATCTAATTCGGCAATGATGGGGTTAAAAATCTAATTTAAAATACAGTAAAAACTTCATTTTCTATATTGGGCATTTTTAGTTTTTAAAAAAAATCTAATTCGGCAATGATGAGGTTAAAAACAGTTAAAAAGGGTTAATTAATTCATAAATATATAATCACAAAAAAATAATTAATTCATAAATATATAATTACAATAGAGTATATACATAGTAACATGGGCAAATGCAATTGGCAATACAATTCATATGGAAGGGACGGAACTAAAAGGATACTGCTTTAATACATGGTTTTCTAAGGGCGAAATTACGTACGAAGACGGAGGGTATAAAAGGAGGAGCCTCATAGGAGAGCTCATTCCAGCCTTGACCAGCGACAGATGCAGTGCTCATTCAGCAGACTCTCTGACAAGCTAGCCAACGCAGTTTTCAGTGTGCCATTACCTGAAGAAGACCTTCTTAGGTCGAAACGTTGTATTTTTTCTTTGGCACACCTTCCTTAGTTATTTATTATCGAAAACAACTTGATTTCATTTAAAAAACAATTTTATTTCATTGAAAACAATTTTATTTCATAAACATCAACAACAATTTAAGAACTTTTTATTTTCAACAGCTTCCTTTTTGTGGAGGAAGACACCGTATTTTTTCTTTGGCTCACTTACCTTAGTTATTTAGTAAAAACAATTTGATTTTATGTAAAAACAATTTTATTTCATTGAAAACAATTTGATTTCATAAATATCAACAATAATTCAAGAACCTTTTATTTTTCAACAGCTTCCTTTTTGTGGAGGAAGATTTTTTCAGTTTCTCTTTATTAAAAACGATAAAAACAACAACAAAAAAATTAAAAAATAAATTAATACTTTTAAAAAAATTGGAAAGAGATGGAGGATTGGACCGAGGTGCGGTACGGCCGTAGGCGCCGTCGCCCTCGCCAGCCCCCCTGGGACCAGGGCTATGGACGGTCTGAAGGGTGGAAGGACCGAGCACCCACCTTCTCCAACCGGAGGGGGTTTCAGGACCCCTACTCCAACCGGAGGGGGTATCAAGACCCCTACCCTAACCCTAACCCTAACCCTAACCCTAACCCTAACCCTAACCCTGACCCTGACCCTAACCTCAACCCTGATTACTTTAACTCTACTCCAATATACAATCTCAACAGTTAACCCCTAACCTAAACTCTATCAGAACTCAACTAGGACGTTAGTCCGGACTCTAACCATTACCATTACCTCTACCTTACCCTATACCTTTAACCTCAATTTATCCTAAACACTATATCCAAACAACTTACCCCTAGCTATATATCTTAACCCTGACCCCAACCCTAAACCCATGAAAATCTTTATCCAAGCCTAACCAACAATTTTATAACTTGCTCATCTTTCAACCTATTAACCCTCGAACCTAAGCTCTATCCTGACCCGGACCCGGCTCCTGGCCCTAACCGCTACCCTTATTTTAACCCCTACCTAAACGAAAATAAAATAATATAATATAAAATTAATATATAATATAGAATACCCGAATCACCTTATACTCAACCCAACAAACAAGACCAACCTTAAACAACCACTATAACCAAGAGAAACACACATGACTGAGGGGATATTGAATAACAAGCGCCGGCCAGTGCCTTGCCTTGGTGCTCCATTCAACTGCGAAGTCGTTGGACGACGCGGGGAGCTCCATGTGTTCTTTCTCTATACCTAACCCTAACCCTAACCCAATCCAGATCCCCGGGGGACCAGGAAGTGAGACACCTAACCCTGTCCGCTTTCCCTAACCCTAACCACTCCATCCCCACGCCTAACCCTAATTACAGGGAAGGACGGATCCTCCTCCACCCGTCTGACCTCGGTCACACGACCTGGAGGACGACCCGGTGGGTTTGGGGTTCACTGAGTAGCTCATCATCCCTGAACCTAACCACACACCGCCATCCATTGCATGTGGGCACTCTAAAATAAAAAACACACACCAGGACAACACATGGATACTATAACCATTTATTTATTTATTTATTTATTTATACATTTATAAAACAACTACTTATAGTAGAATAATTAATAAATAAATACATGTATGTATTATTATTATTATTCTCCCACACACATACATATATATGTGTATACACACATATATATATATATATATATATATATATATATATATATATATACTATATCCATGTTGTATGCCTAAACGTGCTTTTTAGCTCTCTTCCAGGAAACCGCTGACACTTTAGCTCCCTGCTGGGACCTGCGGGGAGACTCTGGATCCACGGAGCTCCGCCACCCTGATTTCCTGTGAAAGACAACATTACCCATAATTAATGGCGCGCTCCTGTCAAAATGGCGGCCCAGTTACCGTCTTAAAGGTGTATTTACCTGCATTGACTGCGAGAGACACTCACACCTTAATGGATGTACTACTCACCACGCACCGTAGCTGCACAATTACCGGACTTTCTACATGAGCTCTTTCATCATTCCTTTCTTTAAAATTGACAAGTTATCTCCTGAAGAAGGTTCTGCTACAGAACCGAAACGTCGACCACATAACTTGTCCTTCTCCGCCCGCGTGAGTACGCTCTATTGCAGACACAGTGTCGCTCGCCATTAGGGCTTTACACGTGCTGTTTTATTAGCGTGTTAGCCACGGGGCCTAAAGCTAATTTATGCTACGCTATCTGTTGCTAATTCATTGCTATTTCACCGCTAACTCATCGTCATTCATCGTTTATTGACCACATAACTTGTCCTTCTCCGCCCGCGTGAGTACGCTCTATTGCAGACACAGTGTCGCTCGCCATTAGGGCCTTACATGTGCTGTTTTATTAGCGTGTTAGCCACGGGGCCCAAAGCTAATTTATGCCACGCTATCTGTTGCTAATTCATTGCTATTTCACCGCTAATTCATCGTTATTCATCGTTTATTCACTGCTCCGTCATTATGACTATTCTCGAACGAGACAGAGATGAAGGTTGGACAGTAGTTCAACGCCGTCGTGGCCGCCAGCCACACCGCGAACGTCAGCCTTCTCCCAGGCATGACTCTCGACACCGTTATCAACCGTCCTACGCGGATATTGTCCGTGATAATGACGTAACTGTACGGGAAGCTTCTCCCCGACGCCAGTACAGGCGGGAATTCCCCAGTCTCCGCCGTCCTTCTCCCGTACGAGACGCGGATAGAACACGGGACGAATATTACCCGCCACGTGTACAAGGCCGTACGCCCGTCTTACGTGACAACGATGAAGTCCAGCGTGACGACGTCCCCCGACGCACATCCCGGTGGGAATCCCCTGACCGATACCGTTCGCCACATAAGCAGGCTGTACCCGTTAACCGGAACCGTTACTCGCAACGTCCACATAACCCGACCGTACGGATCGATGACGTGGCCACGCGCGTAGATGTCCCCCCACGGATGACCAGTAGGGACTCCCCAGACCGCCACCGTCCTTCCTACGTGTATGACACACATAACACGACCCAACACCGACCCGTTCATAGGAAACGCCCCCGGGATGATTATCCGGATCGTAACACAACCATGTACCGTAATGAACGCAACACACGTGACTTTATTCATCAACGACAATATCGTTATGATACAGTTAGACCTAATAACCCACAGGGACGTGACCAACACCGTCCACAACATCGAGAGGAGGGAAACCTCAATAGACGGGAAACACGCCGGGGACCACAACGTAAAACTAGATCACGTTACAAGCGGAAACCACAACGTAATCCACGTCAGGCCCCATCACGCGCAGACACTCGCGCGGATAGACCTCTTTCCACAGACCCGGACTTCACGGTTAAGGTCCGTATCCTTTATAGGTTTATTAAAGCCGTACACCACCTTAAGAACGTCTCTGAACGGGATGCCCCCGTCACTATATCCCGCACGACAAAAAACCTTATTACGTGTATTAAACCATCAGCACCTACCGACGAGACCACTAAACGCATACAGGATAACGCTAACAACTGGGAAAGTTCCACTTTAAGTATCCTACGCGAACACTACCAAAGCGCGCTAGAAACGGAAATTGCGCAGTTTGTGTCTCTCTCTACTCTTGAGTACCAGGACCCCCTCCAGGTGGCGACCATCTGGGCCAGACGCAGCTTGGGCAACCGCCTCCTACCTGAAACCCTGCAAAGGGCTGAGACTATGCTGGCAGCGTTCCTGACGCTCCACGAAACCACCGACGAGGACGATGACATCGTTCCAGACGGAACCGCCATCGACCACATCATCACGTCCCTCAGAACACGGTCTGAGCCACCGGTGACCTCGCGGGGATCCCCTACACAGCCTACTAGAAGGACTGCGGGACCTGTTACCTCCCAGAGACCTCCACAACTATCGGCTAAGAGTACTGCGGGACCAGGGACAACGCAGAGACCTTCTCAACCTACCGGCAGCGACTCTGCAGGACCTGAGACCGTCCGGGGACTCCCTCAACGTCCTCGACCATCTCATACGGCGGGAGCTGAGATCCTCCAGAGACCTCCGAGACCCCCACAACCACCACACGAGGACACAGCAGGACCGGGACTCCAACGGAGCCCCTCCCAGCATCCTGCCCCACCCAGGACCACGCCCCCACATCCGGGGGCACTCCTGACAACACCACAGGTGCATAATCCACCCACTGTTGTCACAAACATCATCCAGGCCGACGCGGTTACCCCTATGCCACTGGGGGCCGCCCCGGAAAAGGACACCCCCCCTACAGGGCCCAACACTGACTGGTTTGCCGCCCCAGAAGGGGAAGATGAGAACATCACCATCCCCCTGACACCGACTCCTGCTCCACGGATTCGCCGGAGACCCACCCCAAGCCGATTGACCGCATCTTTGGACACCGGAGGCCCCCCCGGACCCCCTCGGACCCCTGGGGCCCCCTCTCCATCCAACATCTGCGTGCTGGGACCGGACCTGGACATCATTGAGGTACTGGAATCGGAACTGGGGGAGGAAACGACCTTGGACTCACACACTGTGCAGCCGGCCATGGAGACTAAGCGGGAGGACCCTTCAGAGATGGAGGCTATGGACCCCGACTACGTGGATTTATATGTAGCGGACCTCCTGGACATTTCCTCTGACTCTCAGTCCACCCCTCCGCCTCCTCCTCCTCCACCCAAGCTCACCCAGAAACTGTTGCCCATGACCGGGGTGGACGTGTCCCCTATAGGGAGAAAAAAGACTCTTGTGCAAACCCAGTTGCCTTGTCTCTCCCCTCTTGAAAGCAGAGCACGCAAGCCTACTAGACACTGCAACACCAACAAGAAGCTTCAAAACTGGTCTCTACATATCGTGAAGAAGTGGATCGTCATAGGCGACTCCAACGTCACCAGACTCCCGCCCTTCACGATTCCGGACCTGCAGATTGACGGCTTCCCAGGTGCCACGCTCAAGCATGCAGAGGCCATCATCGCCACTGCCACAAGTACCGTGACAGTCGATAAGATGGTCCTCTCCTTCGGCCTCAACAACAAGGGCCAGCTGAACGGCGAAACAGCTGTTAAGGAACTGCAAAAACTCCTTAAGACTGCCAAGACTAGGTTTCCTCACGCTGAGATCCTGATCCCGGAGGTGAACTTTTCTAAAGCACTCCCACACAAGGAGCAGACCCTCCTGACCCACCTCAACCAACACATCTCCACCAACTGTGGGTTCATTGAGGCTCTGCCCCAGCAAGACTTTAATACCGAAAGGGACATGATCCACTGGACTCGCTCCACGGCAGTTAATGTCTCCGAGCACTGGATCAAGTACCTAAACTAGACTTCCCCACAAGCCTGTTTAATCAGGAGGGGAATAGGACTGATTCTGGCAACACGAACATTATGAACAATAAAACTGTCATTGTGTTAGCTAAGAACTTCAAACTGTCTGAGGCTGAATTCTCTTTGTTGAACAGGGGCCTCTCCTTCATCCCTACAGAGGGTTGTCACAAACATGTCAGAGAACAGTCTCGATTTGATCTACAAACTTACCATAGGAAGTTGAAACTCGCTGTGTATTTTCAGGATAAACCGGACTCGGAACCGCCGCCATTCACGCCTGCATCCACCTGGTCTCCTCCTCCTGGAAAGACCCACCCAGCCGTTAATGCACTTATTAAGGCAGACATTGCACAGTTTGACACTGATTTTAAGGTTATTCCGGTTAAACCTAATCTCCTCCCTGCGGAAGTAGAGGCTCTCAAACGTCTTTGTCATAACAAGCATATTGTTATCAAACCGGCAGATAAGGGCAGTGCGATTACCATCATGGACCGGTCTCAATATTTGTGGGAGGGCTATAGACAGCTTAACGATAGCACTTACTACACCAAGCTTTCTAAACCCATTTTCCGCGATACAATCCCCCTGGTGGCTAAGATTATCCAATCACTCGTTGATAAAAAGTTTATTAACTTCAAACAAAAGAAGTATTTACTGGGTAACTCTGTACCGAGGGCCAGATTGTTCTATATGCTCCCCAAGATCCACAAGGATCCCACTAAGTGGAGTATTCCACATGTAATCCCACCAGGGAGACCAATAGTGTCCGATTGCGATAGTGAAACCTATTACACAGCTGAGTACCTAGATCACTTCCTGACTCCTCTCTCGACTAGACACCCTAGTTACATTAAGGACACCTACGATTTCGTCCACAAGGTGAAGCAGCTCCACATTCCAGAGCAATCTATCCTCTTCACTATGGATATTGACAGCCTCTACACCAATATTGACATTGATGAGGGCATATTAGCCATCAAAAACATCTTTGCTAAGTATCCTGACAAAAAGAGGCCGGAGAAGGAGCTGCTTCAGCTGTTGGAAATTAATCTTAAGAGGAATGATTTCCAATTTGACGATAACTACTTCCTGCAGATTAAAGGCACAGCCATGGGGAAAAAGTTTGCACCTGCATATGCCAACATCTTCATGGCCCAGTGGGAGGCTTCGGCCCTGGCCGCTTGTGTTAAGAAGCCCGCACAGTACTTTCGATATCTTGATGATATCTGGGGCGTCTGGACTCACTCGAGCGAGGACTTTCAAATGTTCATACAGACATTGAACACACATAACCCCTCAATAACTCTGAAATCCACAGTGGACCAGCAATCTGTCGATTTCCTCGACACCACCACATTCAAACACACGGACTTCAAGGACACTCACCGCCTGGAGATCAAAGTTTTCTTCAAAGAAACGGACACTCACGCCCTCCTCTACAAAACCAGCTTTCACCCCAAACACACTTTTCAGGGTCTGGTTAAATCTCAATTACTGAGATTCAGAAGAATATGCACACTGGACACGGACTTTGAACGAGCCACCAAGGTGCTGTTCTCGGTGTTGACCACCAGAGGGTACTCCAGGACATTTCTCCGGAAATGCCGGAGAGTTTTTATGGCAAAAAAGCCTATTTCGGTCGAGTCTCCCCTGCCTTTTATTGTAACCTACTCACCGTCCACTGTAAAGCTTGTTACCATGACGAAAGAGTCGTTTTCTGTGTTTTCCAGGGACAGCAAACTACTGCAGGATCACAGAATAATAGCAGCTTACAGACGGAACAGGAACCTGCAAGACAAATTAGTCAAGGCTAAACTTAGAGAGTTAAATCCCCCCAGGACACCTGTGTTAGCCCGTTTTTTTAAACACATCACGTGGTTAAAAAACACACACAACAATGACATACATAAAACGCTCTTTTATGGGTGTGTGAAGAGCAAAAACTGTGTCTATGTCATCATGTGCACAAACTGTGGGCTACAATATGTCGGGGAAACCTCTAACACCCTTCTCACCAGGTTCACTCAACATCGCTACAACGTCCTCAGACGTAAATGCACACACACTCACCTGGTCCACCATTTCATCCTCCACGGCTGGGAAGCGGTGAGAGCCACGGTGGTCCAGTGTGACCTGAACTGGACCACGGCACAACGACGCCGGTGTGAGAAGGAGTGGATCGCCAGGCTTGGCACGACACACCCGGGAGGCCTGAATGAGAGGTGACCACTGCCCAGCTGCGACGAGGGATGGGTCGTGCCGGGGGTGACCAGCCGTCGATGGACAGTGCATCGGACTCCGCCGCTGCTTCGCAGCGGTGGAGTCCACTACCCCTTCCTTCACCTAACCACCTGACCCTAAACCTAACTCCTCTTGTATGATGCCAACATCCAATAACGTGGTCTGACCCTCAGCATTCCACCACCATGCCTGTCCTTAACACCTCACTCACTCCTCAGGTCTAAGTTCAGCTGGCTGGGGAGACTTGAACGACAAGCGCCGGCCAGTGCCATGCCTTGGTGCTCCATTCAACTGCGAAGTCGTTGGACGACGCGGGGAGCTCCATGTGTTCTTTCTCTATACCTAACCAGCCAGAGCCTTCGGACTGACTTGTCTCCTTGCAATCCTAAATGACTTAGACCTGGCATTACTCTCCTCTTCTGGGACACATACTCCATCCTGGTTCTCTTAAGGGTCCACCTACCCCAGATTATTAAGGTAAAACACTCCCTGTAAGACCATTATATGTACTTCTGGTGAACCTGAAGAGGACGAGCCGGACACTACTGGATGCACGGGACCTCATAATATCAAGTTGGCTTTGATCTGAACCCTCTAGCACCTTCAGAAGGCAAGTTATTCCCAAAACACACATTTTAACAGCAAAGCATGCTGGGTAAATAACAAAAACGCTAATTTCTCCTTATTTTACCACCATTTGATGATTAAAAACCTCATTAAGACTGTTAAATAAACTACTCTCAACAAAGTAAGAATACTTTTATACCAACTGCAATGAATAATGTACTTCTGGTGAACCTGAAGAGGACGAGCCGGACACTACTGGATGCACGGGACCTCATAATACCAAGTGGGCTTTGATTCAACCCTCTAGCACCTTCAGAAAGCAAGTTATTCCCAAAATGCAGATTTCAACAGCAAAGCATGCTGGGTAAACAACAAAAACGCTAATTTCCCCTAATTTTACCACCATTTGTTGTTTTTAAAAAACCTCAATTACACTGCTAAATAAACTACTCTCAACAAAGTAAGAATACTTTTATACCAACTGCAAAAAATAACAGAAAACTAATTTTTCCTGCTTGCACCATGACTGTAATCAACGTTGCAGAACTTGACCTAAGGAAACTAAGCACTGGAGTGGACATGGATCAACAGCATCCTCTGGTGGTCGTGCGGTGTATGGGACACATGGGGATCATTGAGAATAAACAGACTTCAACTCTGTTCAGCCAGGCCGGGGCTACCTAGCGGTGTTAACAACTGGTCTGGTTTAAACAGTAGGTAAGTATTCACCTCCATTTAGCTTTTCTCCCCTATTTACACTAGACGGAATAAATCTAAATTAAAGTCAATTTAAATGAGATTAAATATACAGTTAAAAATGAGGTTTAAACACCAGACTGATGATAACCTGACTGCAAGCCTAAAACCAACCCGACTTATTTATTTATTCATCTTCTACCTATTACTCATTTATGAAATGATAAATAATAAATAATTAATTAATTAATTAATGATTAATTCCGGATATAAAGGAAAAACGTCAGTTCAAACAGGAAACCACAATCATGGCTGCTCGGCGCTTCTGAAATCACTGCACGAGGGACTCGGACTGGGACATCTGGATCTGGAAAGGCAGGATCTGCTACTCATCATCCTCACTACGGACCTGGAACACACTCACCTGGCCACTCTTCATAACATTACCGCCCCTCCTGCACAGGCCTGCAGGTGGGGAGGGATGGGATTCAGAAAGCCTAACGCCAACCCGGCTTATTTATTTATCTACTATCTATTATTCGTTTATGAAATAATAAAAAATAAATAAATAATTAATTACTAAATAATAATAAATAAATAAAAATATAATAATAAAATATATAAAAAATATAATCATAAAATAATATAATAATAAACAAATCAATTAATAAATAACTATAAAAAATAAATAAATAAATAATTAATTAATGATTAATTCTGGATAAAAGGAAAAACCGAATAACACCTGATTGGCAATAAGACAGACACACTCTCCGGAACTTATCAATCTGGGGAGGGCCACCCCTGGGTGAGGGTGTCTAGTGATAAATGGCCGAAACGCCCAATGATCCCGGGGACCACTACTGATGATGTGTCCGAAATCATATAATTATTCAACAGGAAAACTCAATCCCAACATTTGAAAAAACTAAAGGACAACAAGTTTAAAGAAAACGAGAATAATAATAAGCATAATAATAATAATAATAATAATAATAATAATAATAGATTTCATTAAAATCTCTTTCAAGAAAAATCCTTCAAAAAGACTTAAAAGTCAGTTCAAACAGGAAACCACAATCATGGCTGCTCTGCTCTTCTGGAATCACTGCACGAGGGACTCGGATTGGGACATCTGGATCTGGATCTCTATCCCTCACCCTGACCTCTATACCTAACCCTAACCTTAACCCAATGATCCTGGGATCCACTACTGATGATGTGTCCAAAATCATATAATTATTCAACAGGAAAACTCAATCCCGACAACATTTGAAAAAACTAAAGGACAACAAGCTTACAGGAACAAAACTACTGAACGACCCTAAAGACAACAATAACCAATAACAAAACCAAAAATGGATTTATTTAACAGGTCTGAAGAGACACTAACCCTTAACAACCTGAAAGACAACAACAACAATAATGACAACAAAACAAAAAGAGAGTTATTTAAGTAATTGGCTTATTATTCAATTGTGTATCTTTATTTATTATTAAGTTAATACAGCACTTTCCGTCCTGTTCAGCTTCCGGTTAAACACCGTCCAGCCGTGGTCAGCTTGGCTGCCGCGAAGAGGTAATCTCTGTTGCTTGGGTGTTCATGTCGGATCTGGGCCGTGGTCAGCTCGGCTGCCGCGAAGAGCTCGTCTCTGTTGTTCCAGTTTTCAGGTCGGCACGGTTGCTGAGTAGTGATTATGGCATTAGGTTAATTTAATTCATTATTCAATTGAGTGTTTAATTGATTATTTATTTAATTAATTTTTATAACAATCCTTCAAGTAAATTCCCTCCAAAAGGTTGAAAAAGCAGCTCAAACAGGAAACCACAATCATGACTGCTCTGCTCTTCTGGAATCACTGCACGAGGGACTCGGACTGGGACATCTGGATCTGGAAAGGCAGGATCTGTTACTCATCATCCTCACTACGGACCTGGAACACACACACGCGCACACACACACACACGCACGCTCACCTAGCCACTGCTTCACCACATCCGTCACATTTCACGCCCTCCCGCCCCTCCTCCGCTCCTCGGCTGGAGGGTGCGCGTAGGGCCCCAGAGGCGCCTCAACGGGTGGGGGAGGGTTCTTGATGTAACCACATCACCCCTCCTTATCTCTGGTTTAGCTTCTTAGGTCCTCACACTCCACACCTCACATCCCTCTCGGGAACTTCGTCACATCTCCCTCCCACCCCTCCTCCGCTCCTCGGCTGGAGGGCCACAGAGGAGCCTTAACTCCTAACCCTGACCCTGACCTCTAATCCTAACCATCACCCTGACCTCTAATCCTAACCCTAACCACCTGACCCTAAACCTAACTCCTCTTGTATGATGCCAACATCCAATAACGTGGTCTGACCCTCAGCATTCCACCACCATGCCTGTCCTTAACACCTCACTCACTCCTCAGGTCTAAGTTCAGCTGGCTGGGGAGACTTGAACGACAAGCGCCGGCCAGTGCCATGCCTTGGTGCTCCATTCAACTGCGAAGTCGTTGGACGACGCGGGGAGCTCCATGTGTTCTTTCTCTATACCTAACCCTAACACTGAAACGACAGAAGATCCAGTCCAGAGTGCTTTTATGACTTAAACGTGATGATATCGATGGGACATTGAAGAATGCAGCTTATTTGACAACTGACACTGCAATAGTGGTTAAAACGTGTGTTACATGCAAATAACAGCTTAAAAGCCTCTTCCCTGCGTGAAACAGCTATTACAGCCTTTTCCCCACATTAAACTTGTAAAAGCATTGTTTTGCACTTATTTGATGTTTAGACGCCATTTTGTGTTCAAAGACACTGGAATCACACTGAAACGACAGAAGATCCACTCCAGAGTGCTTTTATGACTTAAACGGGATGATATCGATGGGACATTGAAGAATGCAGCTTATTTGACAACTGACACTGCAATAGTGGTTAAAACGTGTGTTACATGCAAATAACAGCTTAAAAGCCTCTTCCCTGCGTGAAACAGCTATTACAGCCTTTTCCCCACATTAAACTTGTAAAAGCATTGTTTTGCACTTATTTGATGTTTAGACGCCATTTTGTGTTCAAAGACACTGGAATCACACTGAAACGACAGAAGATCCACTCCAGAGTGCTTTTATGACTTAAACGTGATGATATCGATGGGACATTGAAGAATGCAGCTTATTTGACAACTGACACTGCAATAGTGGTTAAAACGTGTGTTACATGCAAATAACAGCTTAAAAGCCTCTTCCCTGCGTGAAACAGCTATTACAGCCTTTTCCCCACATTAAACTTGTAAAAGCATTGTTTTGCACTTATTTGATGTTTAGACGCCATTTTGTGTTCAAAGACACTGGAATCACACTGAAACGACAGAAGATCCACTCCAGAGTGCTTTTATGACTTAAACGGGATGATATCGATGGGACATTGAAGAATGCAGCTTATTTGACAACTGACACTGCAATAGTGGTTAAAACGTGTGTTACATGCAAATAACAGCTTAAAAGCCTCTTCCCTGCGTGAAACAGCTATTACAGCCTTTTCCCCACATTAAACTTGTAAAAGCATTGTTTTGCACTTATTTGATGTTTAGACGCCATTTTGTGTTCAAAGACACTGGAATCACACTGAAACGACAGAAGATCCACTCCAGAGTGCTTTTATGACTTAAACGTGATGATATCGATGGGACATTGAAGAATGCAGCTTATTTGACAACTGACACTGCAATAGTGGTTAAAACGTGTGTTACATGCAAATAACAGCTTAAAAGCCTCTTCCCTGCGTGAAACAGCTATTACAGCCTTTTCCCCACATTAAACTTGTAAAAGCATTGTTTTGCACTTATTTGATGTTTAGACGCCATTTTGTGTTCAAAGACACTGGAATCACACTGAAACGACAGAAGATCCACTCCAGAGTGCTTTTATGACTTAAACGGGATGATATCGATGGGACATTGAAGAATGCAGCTTATTTGACAACTGACACTGCAATAGTGGTTAAAACGTGTGTTACATGCAAATAACAGCTTAAAAGCCTCTTCCCTGCGTGAAACAGCTATTACAGCCTTTTCCCCACATTAAACTTGTAAAAGCATTGTTTTGCACTTATTTGATGTTTAGACGCCATTTTGTGTTCAAAGACACTGGAATCACACTGAAACGACAGAAGATCCACTCCAGAGTGCTTTTATGACTTAAACGTGATGATATCGATGGGACATTGAAGAATGCAGCTTATTTGACAACTGACACTGCAATAGTGGTTAAAACGTGTGTTACATGCAAATAACAGCTTAAAAGCCTCTTCCCTGCGTGAAACAGCTATTACAGCCTTTTCCCCACATTAAACTTGTAAAAGCATTGTTTTGCACTTATTTGATGTTTAGACGCCATTTTGTGTTCAAAGACACTGGAATCACACTGAAACGACAGAAGATCCACTCCAGAGTGCTTTTATGACTTAAACGTGATGATATCGATGGGACATTGAAGAATGCAGCTTATTTGACAACTGACACTGCAATAGTGGTTAAAACGTGTGTTACATGCAAATAACAGCTTAAAAGCCTCTTCCCTGCGTGAAACAGCTATTACAGCCTTTTCCCCACATTAAACTTGTAAAAGCATTGTTTTGCACTTATTTGATGTTTAGACGCCATTTTGTGTTCAAAGACACTGGAATCACACTGAAACGACAGAAGATCCACTCCAGAGTGCTTTTATGACTTAAACGGGATGATATCGATGGGACATTGAAGAATGCAGCTTATTTGACAACTGACACTGCAATAGTGGTTAAAACGTGTGTTACATGCAAATAACAGCTTAAAAGCCTCTTCCCTGCGTGAAACAGCTATTACAGCCTTTTCCCCACATTAAACTTGTAAAAGCATTGTTTTGCACTTATTTGATGTTTAGACGCCATTTTGTGTTCAAAGACACTGGAATCACACTGAAACGACAGAAGATCCAGTCCAGAGTGCTTTTATGACTTAAACGTGATGATATCGATGGGACATTGAAGAATGCAGCTTATTTGACAACTGACACTGCAATAGTGGTTAAAACGTGTGTTACATGCAAATAACAGCTTAAAAGCCTCTTCCCTGCGTGAAACAGCTATTACAGCCTTTTCCCCACATTAAACTTGTAAAAGCATTGTTTTGCACTTATTTGATGTTTAGACGCCATTTTGTGTTCAAAGACACTGGAATCACACTGAAACGACAGAAGATCCACTCCAGAGTGCTTTTATGACTTAAACGGGATGATATCGATGGGACATTGAAGAATGCAGCTTATTTGACAACTGACACTGCAATAGTGGTTAAAACGTGTGTTACATGCAAATAACAGCTTAAAAGCCTCTTCCCTGCGTGAAACAGCTATTACAGCCTTTTCCCCACATTAAACTTGTAAAAGCATTGTTTTGCACTTATTTGATGTTTAGACGCCATTTTGTGTTCAAAGACACTGGAATCACACTGAAACGACAGAAGATCCACTCCATAGTGCTTTTATGACTTAAACGTGATGATATCGATGGGACATTGAAGAATGCAGCTTATTTGACAACTGACACTGCAATAGTGGTTAAAACGTGTGTTACATGCAAATAACAGCTTAAAAGCCTCTTCCCTGCGTGAAACAGCTATTACAGCCTTTTCCCCACATTAAACTTGTAAAAGCATTGTTTTGCACTTATTTGATGTTTAGACGCCATTTTGTGTTCAAAGAAACTGGAATCACACTGAAACGACAGAAGATCCACTCCAGAGTGCTTTTATGACTTAAACGCGATGATATCGATGGGACATTGAAGAATGCAGCTTATTTGACAACTGACACTGCAATAGTGGTTAAAACGTGTGTTACATGCAAATAACAGCTTAAAAGCCTCTTCCCTGCGTGAAACAGCTATTACAGCCTTTTCCCCACATTAAACTTGTAAAAGCATTGTTTTGCACTTATTTGATGTTTAGACGCCATTTTGTGTTCAAAGACACTGGAATCACACTGAAACGACAGAAGATCCACTCCAGAGTGCTTTTATGACTTAAACGTGATGATATCGATGGGACATTGAAGAATGCAACTTATTTGACAACTGACACTGCAATAGTGGTTAAAACGTGTGTTACATGCAAATAACAGCTTAAAAGCCTCTTCCCTGCGTGAAACAGCTATTACAGCCTTTTCCCCACATTAAACTTGTAAAAGCATTGTTTTGCACTTATTTGATGTTTAGACGCCATTTTGTGTTCAAAGACACTGGAATCACACTGAAACGACAGAAGATCCACTCCAGAGTGCTTTTATGACTTAAACGTGATGATATCGATGGGACATTGAAGAATGCAGCTTATTTGACAACTGACACTGCAATAGTGGTTAAAACGTGTGTTACATGCAAATAACAGCTTAAAAGCCTCTTCCCTGCGTGAAACAGCTATTACAGCCTTTTCCCCACATTAAACTTGTAAAAGCATTGTTTTGCACTTATTTGATGTTTAGACGCCATTTTGTGTTCAAAGACACTGGAATCACACTGAAACGACAGAAGATCGAGTCCAGAGTGCTTTTATGACTTAAACGTGATGATATCGATGGGACATTGAAGAATGCAGCTTATTTGACAACTGACACTGCAATAGTGGTTAAAACGTGTGTTACATGCAAATAACAGCTTAAAAGCCTCTTCCCTGCGTGAAACAGCTATTACAGCCTTTTCCCCACATTAAACTTGTAAAAGCATTGTTTTGCACTTATTTGATGTTTAGACGCCATTTTGTGTTCAAAGACACTGGAATCACACTGAAACGACAGAAGATCCACTCCAGAGTGCTTTTATGACTTAAACGTGATGATATCGATGGGACATTGAAGAATGCAGCTTATTTGACAACTGACACTGCAATAGTGGTTAAAACGTGTGTTACATGCAAATAACAGCTTAAAAGCCTCTTCCCTGCGTGAAACAGCTATTACAGCCTTTTCCCCACATTAAACTTGTAAAAGCATTGTTTTGCACTTATTTGATGTTTAGACGCCATTTTGTGTTCAAAGACACTGGAATCACACTGAAACGACAGAAGATCGAGTCCAGAGTGCTTTTATGACTTAAACGTGATGATATCGATGGGACATTGAAGAATGCAGCTTATTTGACAACTGACACTGCAATAGTGGTTAAAACGTGTGTTACATGCAAATAACAGCTTAAAAGCCTCTTCCCTGCGTGAAACAGCTATTACAGCCTTTTCCCCACATTAAACTTGTAAAAGCATTGTTTTGCACTTATTTGATGTTTAGACGCCATTTTGTGTTCAAAGACACTGGAATCACACTGAAACGACAGAAGATCCACTCCAGAGTGCTTTTATGACTTAAACGGGATGATATCGATGGGACATTGAAGAATGCAGCTTATTTGACAACTGACACTGCAATAGTGGTTAAAACGTGTGTTACATGCAAATAACAGCTTAAAAGCCTCTTCCCTGCGTGAAACAGCTATTACAGCCTTTTCCCCACATTAAACTTGTAAAAGCATTGTTTTGCACTTATTTGATGTTTAGACGCCATTTTGTGTTCAAAGACACTGGAATCACACTGAAACGACAGAAGATCCACTCCAGAGTGCTTTTATGACTTAAACGTGATGATATCGATGGGACATTGAAGAATGCAGCTTATTTGACAACTGACACTGCAATAGTGGTTAAAACGTGTGTTACATGCAAATAACAGCTTAAAAGCCTCTTCCCTGCGTGAAACAGCTATTACAGCCTTTTCCCCACATTAAACTTGTAAAAGCATTGTTTTGCACTTATTTGATGTTTAGACGCCATTTTGTGTTCAAAGACACTGGAATCACACTGAAACGACAGAAGATCCACTCCAGAGTGCTTTTATGACTTAAACGGGATGATATCGATGGGACATTGAAGAATGCAGCTTATTTGACAACTGACACTGCAATAGTGGTTAAAACGTGTGTTACATGCAAATAACAGCTTAAAAGCCTCTTCCCTGCGTGAAACAGCTATTACAGCCTTTTCCCCACATTAAACTTGTAAAAGCATTGTTTTGCACTTATTTGATGTTTAGACGCCATTTTGTGTTCAAAGACACTGGAATTGGAATCACACTGAAACGACAGAAGATCCACTCCAGAGTGCTTTTATGACTTAAACGTGATGATATCGATGGGACATTGAAGAATGCAGCTTATTTGACAACTGACACTGCAATAGTGGTTAAAACGTGTGTTACATGCAAATAACAGCTTAAAAGCCTCTTCCCTGCGTGAAACAGCTATTACAGCCTTTTCCCCACATTAAACTTGTAAAAGCATTGTTTTGCACTTATTTGATGTTTAGACGCCATTTTGTGTTCAAAGACACTGGAATCACACTGAAACGACAGAAGATCCACTCCAGAGTGCTTTTATGACTTAAACGTGATGATATCGATGGGACATTGAAGAATGCAGCTTATTTGACAACTGACACTGCAATAGTGGTTAAAACGTGTGTTACATGCAAATAACAGCTTAAAAGCCTCTTCCCTGCGTGAAACAGCTATTACAGCCTTTTCCCCACATTAAACTTGTAAAAGCATTGTTTTGCACTTATTTGATGTTTAGACGCCATTTTGTGTTCAAAGACACTGGAATCACACTGAAACGACAGAAGATCCACTCCAGAGTGCTTTTATGACTTAAACGGGATGATATCGATGGGACATTGAAGAATGCAGCTTATTTGACAACTGACACTGCAATAGTGGTTAAAACGTGTGTTACATGCAAATAACAGCTTAAAAGCCTCTTCCCTGCGTGAAACAGCTATTACAGCCTTTTCCCCACATTAAACTTGTAAAAGCATTGTTTTGCACTTATTTGATGTTTAGACGCCATTTTGCTGTTCAAAGACACTGGAATCACACTGAAACGACAGAAGATCCACTCCAGAGTGCTTTTATGACTTAAACGTGATGATATCGATGGGACATTGAAGAATGCAGCTTATTTGACAACTGACACTGCAATAGTGGTTAAAACGTGTGTTACATGCAAATAACAGCTTAAAAGCCTCTTCCCTGCGTGAAACAGCTATTACAGCCTTTTCCCCACATTAAACTTGTAAAAGCATTGTTTTGCACTTATTTGATGTTTAGACGCCATTTTGTGTTCAAAGACACTGGAATCACACTGAAACGACAGAAGATCCACTCCAGAGTGCTTTTATGACTTAAACGTGATGATATCGATGGGACATTGAAGAATGCAACTTATTTGACAACTGACACTGCAATAGTGGTTAAAACGTGTGTTACATGCAAATAACAGCTTAAAAGCCTCTTCCTGCGTGAAACAGCTATTACAGCCTTTTCCCCACATTAAACTTGTAAAAGCATTGTTTTGCACTTATTTGATGTTTAGACGCCATTTTGTGTTCAAAGACACTGGAATCACACTGAAACGACAGAAGATCCACTCCAGAGTGCTTTTATGACTTAAACGTGATGATATCGATGGGACATTGAAGAATGCAGCTTATTTGACAACTGACACTGCAATAGTGGTTAAAACGTGTGTTACATGCAAATAACAGCTTAAAAGCCTCTTCCCTGCGTGAAACAGCTATTACAGCCTTTTCCCCCACATTAAACTTGTAAAAGCATTGTTTTGCACTTATTTGATGTTTAGACGCCATTTTGTGTTCAAAGACACTGAATCACACTGAAACGACAGAAGATCCACTCCAGAGTGCTTTTATGACTTAAACGTGATGATATCGATGGGACATTGAAGAATGCAGCTTATTTGACAACTGACACTGCAATAGTGGTTAAAACGTGTGTTACATGCAAATAACAGCTTAAAAGCCTCTTCCCTGCGTGAAACAGCTATTACAGCCTTTTCCCCACATTAAACTTGTAAAAGCATTGTTTTGCACTTATTTGATGTTTAGACGCCATTTTGTGTTCAAAGACACTGGAATCACACTGAAACGACAGAAGATCCACTCCAGAGTGCTTTTATGACTTAAACGGGATGATATCGATGGGACATTGAAGAATGCAGCTTATTTGACAACTGACACTGCAATAGTGGTTAAAACGTGTGTTACATGCAAATAACAGCTTAAAAGCCTCTTCCCTGCGTGAAACAGCTATTACAGCCTTTTCCCCACATTAAACTTGTAAAAGCATTGTTTTGCACTTATTTGATGTTTAGACGCCATTTTGTGTTCAAAGACACTGGAATCACACTGAAACGACAGAAGATCCACTCCAGAGTGCTTTTATGACTTAAAACGTGATGATATCGATGGGACATTGAAGAATGCAGCTTATTTGACAACTGACACTGCAATAGTGGTTAAAACGTGTGTTACATGCAAATAACAGCTTAAAAGCCTCTTCCCTGCGTGAAACAGCTATTACAGCCTTTTCCCCACATTAAACTTGTAAAAGCATTGTTTTGCACTTATTTGATGTTTAGACGCCATTTTGTGTTCAAAGACACTGGAATCACACTGAAACGACAGAAGATCCAGTCCAGAGTGCTTTTATGACTTAAACGTGATGATATCGATGGGACATTGAAGAATGCAGCTTATTTGACAACTGACACTGCAATAGTGGTTAAAACGTGTGTTACATGCAAATAACAGCTTAAAAGCCTCTTCCCTGCGTGAAACAGCTATTACAGCCTTTTCCCCACATTAAACTTGTAAAAGCATTGTTTTGCACTTATTTGATGTTTAGACGCCATTTTGTGTTCAAAGACACTGGAATCACACTGAAACGACAGAAGATCCACTCCAGAGTGCTTTTATGACTTAAACGGGATGATATCGATGGGACATTGAAGAATGCAGCTTATTTGACAACTGACACTGCAATAGTGGTTAAAACGTGTGTTACATGCAAATAACAGCTTAAAAGCCTCTTCCCTGCGTGAAACAGCTATTACAGCCTTTTTCCCCACATTAAACTTGTAAAAGCATTGTTTTGCACTTATTTGATGTTTAGACGCCATTTTGTGTTCAAAGACACTGGAATCACACTGAAACGACAGAAGATCCAGTCCAGAGTGCTTTTATGACTTAAACGTGATGATATCGATGGGACATTGAAGAATGCAGCTTATTTGACAACTGACACTGCAATAGTGGTTAAAACGTGTGTTACATGCAAATAACAGCTTAAAAGCCTCTTCCCTGCGTGAAACAGCTATTACAGCCTTTTCCCCACATTAAACTTGTAAAAGCATTGTTTTGCACTTATTTGATGCTTAGACGCCATTTTGTGTTCAAAGACACTGGAATCACACTGAAACGACAGAAGATCCACTCCAGAGTGCTTTTATGACTTAAACGGGATGATATCGATGGGACATTGAAGAATGCAGCTTATTTGACAACTGACACTGCAATAGTGGTTAAAACGTGTGTTACATGCAAATAACAGCTTAAAAGCCTCTTCCCTGCGTGAAACAGCTATTACAGCCTTTTCCCCACATTAAACTTGTAAAAGCATTGTTTTGCACTTATTTGATGTTTAGACGCCATTTTGTGTTCAAAGACACTGGAATCACACTGAAACGACAGAAGATCCACTCCAGAGTGCTTTTATGACTTAAACGTGATGATATCGATGGGACATTGAAGAATGCAGCTTATTTGACAACTGACACTGCAATAGTGGTTAAAACGTGTGTTACATGCAAATAACAGCTTAAAAGCCTCTTCCCTGCGTGAAACAGCTATTACAGCCTTTTCCCCACATTAAACTTGTAAAAGCATTGTTTTGCACTTATTTGATGTTTAGACGCCATTTTGTGTTCAAAGACACTGGAATCACACTGAAACGACAGAAGATCCACTCCAGAGTGCTTTTATGACTTAAACGTGATGATATCGATGGGACATTGAAGAATGCAACTTATTTGACAACTGACACTGCAATAGTGGTTAAAACGTGTGTTACATGCAAATAACAGCTTAAAAGCCTCTTCCCTGCGTGAAACAGCTATTACAGCCTTTTCCCCACATTAAACTTGTAAAAGCATTGTTTTGCACTTATTTGATGTTTAGACGCCATTTTGTGTTCAAAGACACTGGAATCACACTGAAACGACAGAAGATCCACTCCAGAGTGCTTTTATGACTTAAACGTGATGATATCGATGGGACATTGAAGAATGCAGCTTATTTGACAACTGACACTGCAATAGTGGTTTAAAACGTGTGTTACATGCAAATAACAGCTTAAAAGCCTCTTCCCTGCGTGAAACAGCTATTACAGCCTTTTCCCCACATTAAACTTGTAAAAGCATTGTTTTGCACTTATTTGATGTTTAGACGCCATTTTGTGTTCAAAGACACTGGAATCACACTGAAACGACAGAAGATCCAGTCCAGAGTGCTTTTATGACTTAAACGTGATGATATCGATGGGACATTGAAGAATGCAGCTTATTTGACAACTGACACTGCAATAGTGGTTTAAAACGTGTGTTACATGCAAATAACAGCTTAAAAGCCTCTTCCCTGCGTGAAACAGCTATTACAGCCTTTTCCCCACATTAAACTTGTAAAAGCATTGTTTTGCACTTATTTGATGTTTAGACGCCATTTTGTGTTCAAAGACACTGGAATCACACTGAACGACAGAAGATCCACTCCAGAGTGCTTTTATGACTTAAACGGGATGATATCGATGGGACATTGAAGAATGCAGCTTATTTGACAACTGACACTGCAATAGTGGTTAAAACGTGTGTTACATGCAAATAACAGCTTAAAAGCCTCTTCCCTGCGTGAAACAGCCTATTACAGCCTTTTCCCCACATTAAACTTGTAAAAGCATTGTTTTGCACTTATTTGATGTTTAGACGCCATTTTGTGTTCAAAGACACTGGAATCACACTGAAACGACAGAAGATCCAGTCCAGAGTGCTTTTATGACTTAAACGTGATGATATCGATGGGACATTGAAGAATGCAGCTTATTTGACAACTGACACTGCAATAGTGGTTAAAACGTGTGTTACATGCAAATAACAGCTTAAAAGCCTCTTCCCTGCGTGAAACAGCTATTACAGCCTTTTCCCCACATTAAACTTGTAAAAGCATTGTTTTGCACTTATTTGATGCTTAGACGCCATTTTGTGTTCAAAGACACTGGAATCACACTGAAACGACAGAAGATCCACTCCAGAGTGCTTTTTATGACTTAAACGGGATGATATCGATGGGACATTGAAGAATGCAGCTTATTTGACAACTGACACTGCAATAGTGGTTAAAACGTGTGTTACATGCAAATAACAGCTTAAAAGCCTCTTCCCTGCGTGAAACAGCTATTACAGCCTTTTCCCCACATTAAACTTGTAAAAGCATTGTTTTGCACTTATTTGATGTTTAGACGCCATTTTGTGTTCAAAGACACTGGAATCACACTGAAACAACAGAAGATCCACTCCAGAGTGCTTTTATGACTTAAACGTGATGATATCGATGGGACATTGAAGAATGCAGCTTATTTGACAACTGACACTGCAATAGTGGTTAAAACGTGTGTTACATGCAAATAACAGCTTAAAAGCCTCTTCCCTGCGTGAAACAGCTATTACAGCCTTTTCCCCACATTAAACTTGTAAAAGCATTGTTTTGCACTTATTTGATGTTTAGACGCCATTTTGTGTTCAAAAGACACTGGAATCACACTGAAACGACAGAAGATCCACTCCAGAGTGCTTTTATGACTTAAACGTGATGATATCGATGGGACATTGAAGAATGCAGCTTATTTGACAACTGACACTGCAATAGTGGTTAAAACGTGTGTTACATGCAAATAACAGCTTAAAGCCTCTTCCCTGCGTGAAACAGCTATTACAGCCTTTTCCCCACATTAAACTTGTAAAAGCATTGTTTTGCACTTATTTGATGTTTAGACGCCATTTTGTGTTCAAAGACACTGGAATCACACTGAAACGACAGAAGATCCACTCCAGAGTGCTTTTATGACTTAAACGGGATGATATCGATGGGACATTGAAGAATGCAGCTTATTTGACAACTGACACTGCAATAGTGGTTAAAACGTGTGTTACATGCAAATAACAGCTTAAAAGCCTCTTCCCTGCGTGAAACAGCTATTACAGCCTTTTCCCCACATTAAACTTGTAAAAGCATTGTTTTGCACTTATTTGATGTTTAGACGCCATTTTGTGTTCAAAGACACTGGAATCACACTGAAACGACAGAAGATCACACTCAGAGTGCTTTTATGACTTAAACGTGATGATATCGATGGGACATTGAAGAATGCAGCTTATTTGACAACTGACACTGCAATAGTGGTTAAAACGTGTGTTACATGCAAATAACAGCTCTAAAGCCTCTTCCCTGCGTGAAACAGCTATTACAGCCTTTTCCCCACATTAAACTTGTAAAGCATTGTTTGCACTTATTTGATGTTTAGACGCCATTTTGTGTTCAAAGACACTGGAATCACACTGAAACGACAGAAGATCCAGTCCCAGAGAGTGCTTTTATGACTTAAACGTGATGATATCGATGGGACATTGAAGAATGCAGCTTATTTGACAACTGACACTGCAATAGTGGTTAAAACGTGTGTTACATGCAAATAACAGCTTAAAAGCCTCTTCCCTGCGTGAAACAGCTATTACAGCCTTTTCCCCACATTAAACTTGTAAAAGCATTGTTTTGCACTTATTTGATGTTTAGACGCCATTTTGTGTTCAAAGACACTGGAATCACACTGAAACGACAGAAGATCCACTCCAGAGTGCTTTTATGACTTAAACGGGATGATATCGATGGGACATTGAAGAATGCAGCTTATTTGACAACTGACACTGCAATAGTGGTTAAAACGTGTGTTACATGCAAAATAACAGCTTAAAAGCCTCTTCCCTGCGTGAAACAGCTATTACAGCCTTTTCCCCACATTAAACTTGTAAAAGCATTGTTTTGCACTTATTTGATGTTTAGACGCCATTTTGTGTTCAAAGACACTGGAATCACACTGAAACGACAGAAGATCCAGTCCAGAGTGCTTTTATGACTTAAACGTGATGATATCGATGGGACATTGAAGAATGCAGCTTATTTGACAACCTGACACTGCAATAGTGGTTAAAACGTGTGTTACATGCAAATAACAGCTTAAAAGCCTCTTCCCTGCGTGAAACAGCTATTACAGCCTTTTCCCCACATTAAACTTGTAAAAGCATTGTTTTGCACTTATTTGATGTTTAGACGCCATTTTGTGTTCAAAGACACTGGAATCACACTGAAACGACAGAAGATCCACTCCAGAGTGCTTTTATGACTTAAACGTGATGATATCGATGGGACATTGAAGAATGCAGCTTATTTGACAACTGACACTGCAATAGTGGTTAAAACGTGTGTTACATGCAAATAACAGCTTAAAAGCCTCTTCCCTGCGTGAAACAGCTATTACAGCCTTTTCCCCACATTAAACTTGTAAAAGCATTGTTTTGCACTTATTTGATGTTTAGACGCCATTTTGTGTTCAAAGACACTGGAATCACACTGAAACGACAGAAGATCCACTCACAGAGTGCTTTTATGACTTAAACGTGATGATATCGATGGGACATTGAAGAATGCAGCTTATTTGACAACTGACACTGCAATAGTGGTTAAAACGTGTGTTACATGCAAATAACAGCTTAAAAGCCTCTTCCCTGCGTGAAACAGCTATTACAGCCTTTTCCCCACATTAAACTTGTAAAAGCATTGTTTTGCACTTATTTGATGTTTAGACGCCATTTTGTGTTCAAAGACACTGGAATCACACTGAAACGACAGAAGATCCACTCCAGAGTGCTTTTATGACTTAAACGTGATGATATCGATGGGACATTGAAGAATGCAGCTTATTTTGACAACTGACACTGCAATAGTGGTTAAAACGTGTGTTACATGCAAATAACAGCTTAAAAGCCTCTTCCCTGCGTGAAACAGCTATTACAGCCTTTTCCCCACATTAAACTTGTAAAAGCATTGTTTTGCACTTATTTGATGTTTAGACGCCATTTTGTGTTCAAAGACACTGGAATCACACTGAAACGACAGAAGATCCACTCCAGAGTGCTTTTATGACTTAAACGTGATGATATCGATGGGACATTGAAGAATGCAGCTTATTTGACAACTGACACTGCAATAGTGGTTAAAACGTGTGTTACATGCAAATAACAGCTTAAAAGCCTCTTCCCTGCGTGAAACAGCTATTACAGCCTTTTCCCCACATTAAACTTGTAAAAGCATTGTTTTGCACTTATTTGATGTTTAGACGCCATTTTGTGTTCAAAGACACTGGAATCACACTGAAACGACAGAAGATCCACTCCAGAGTGCTTTTATGACTTAAACGTGATGATATCGATGGGACATTGAAGAATGCAGCTTATTTGACAACTGACACTGCAATAGTGGTTAAAACGTGTGTTACATGCAAATAACAGCTTAAAAGCCTCTTCCCTGCGTGAAACAGCTATTACAGCCTTTTCCCCACATTAAACTTGTAAAAGCATTGTTTTGCACTTATTTGATGTTTAGACGCCATTTTGTGTTCAAAGACACTGGAATCACACTGAAACGACAGAAGATCCAGTCCAGAGTGCTTTTATGACTTAAACGGGATGATATCGATGGGACATTGAAGAATGCAGCTTATTTGACAACTGACACTGCAATAGTGGTTAAAACGTGTGTTACATGCAAATAACAGCTTAAAAGCCTCTTCCCTGCGTGAAACAGCTATTACAGCCTTTTCCCCACATTAAACTTGTAAAAGCATTGTTTTGCACTTATTTGATGCTTTAGACGCCATTTCGTGTTCAAAGACACTGGAATCACACTGAAACGACAGAAGATCCACTCCAGAGTGCTTTTATGACTTAAACGTGATGATATCGATGGGACATTGAAGAATGCAGCTTATTTGACAACTGACACTGCAATAGTGGTTAAAACGTGTGTTACATGCAAATAACAGCTTAAAAGCCTCTTCCCTGCGTGAAACAGCTATTACAGCCTTTTCCCCACATTAAACTTGTAAAAGCATTGTTTTGCACTTATTTGATGTTTAGACGCCATTTTTGTGTTCAAAGACACTGGAATCACACTGAAACGACAGAAGATCCACTCCAGAGTGCTTTTATGACTTAAACGTGATGATATCGATGGGACATTGAAGAATGCAGCTTATTTGACAACTGACACTGCAATAGTGGTTAAAACGTGTGTTACATGCAAATAACAGCTTAAAAGCCTCTTCCCTGCGTGAAACAGCTATTACAGCCTTTTCCCCACATTAAACTTGTAAAAGCATTGTTTTGCACTTATTTGATGTTTAGACGCCATTTTGTGTTCAAAGACACTGGAATCACACTGAAACGACAGAAGATCCACTCCAGAGTGCTTTTATGACTTAAACGTGATGATATCGATGGGACATTGAAGAATGCAGCTTATTTGACAACTGACACTGCAATAGTGGTTAAAACGTGTGTTACATGCAAATAACAGCTTAAAAGCCTCTTCCCTGCGTGAAACAGCTATTACAGCCTTTTCCCCACATTAAACTTGTAAAAGCATTGTTTTGCACTTATTTGATGTTTAGACGCCATTTTGTGTTCAAAGACACTGGAATCACACTGAAAACGACAGAAGATCCACTCCAGAGTGCTTTTATGACTTAAACGGGATGATATCGATGGGACATTGAAGAATGCAGCTTATTTGACAACTGACACTGCAATAGTGGTTAAAACGTGTGTTACATGCAAATAACAGCTTAAAAGCCTCTTCCCTGCGTGAAACAGCTATTACAGCCTTTTCCCCACATTAAACTTGTAAAAGCATTGTTTTGCACTTATTTGATGTTTAGACGCCATTTTGTGTTCAAAGACACTGAATCACACTGAAACGACAGAAGATCCAGTCGCAGAGTGCTTTTATGACTTAAACGTGATGATATCGATGGGACATTGAAGAATGCAGCTTATTTGACACAACTGACACTGCAATAGTGGTTAAACGTGTGTTACATGCAAATAACAGCTTAAAAGCTCTTCCCTGCGTGAAACAGCTATTACAGGAACTTTTCCCCA